>NC_050181.1:30254106-30554106 GCF_008315115.2 Sander lucioperca
TCACATCATGGTCCTTCCTCTTGTATCATCTGTTGAAGATCTCTCACATTATGGCATTGTCCTGAACAGTGTGTGACTCCCTCGTGAGGTGTTGGGAGTCTTGTGTGTCTTTGCTCCAAATGTTTTTGTACAGAGTTTTGTGTTTCGTCACTGTGGGCTCACAGCACGTAGTACACACGCAGAGTCAGCCACTGTCAGCAGTGGAGAGATTCATATGGCTTTTTGTTGTCCTCCACTCAATCGGCAGTCCGGGATGGTTTTCAATGTTCCTCCTGTTCCTACAGTGAGAGATGATGACTCTGGTGTTTTTCTGGATATGTCGATACCAGTTAAAACTCATCACTACCGTTACTTGTTGAGTATCTGTAGGACAGAGTGAACAGAGCTGCCTTCTAGAACTGTTCTCTCTCTGTCTCTACTGGATGTGAGTTATTCACAGCTGACACCTGAAAGGAAGCCAGACCGTCCGTTATTTCATGTGCAACAGACGTTATCCATGTAATGCACATCAGATGTGATTAGGATTCATGTTTGCATGTCTTCATAATCTAACGTACCTGTGAGGATGGAAGGACATCAGAGAAAACACACATGCGGCCGTGCTCCAGGTCTTGAGATGAGTTATGTTGATGGTTGTGTGTATATGAACTCTGTTGACTATAGAAGTCCTCTCTCTTCTATAGTGTTCAGTAACAGCGCAGCTCCTCCCTGAGTCTCTCCGTCTCCTTGTACGCTCTGTATTTTCACTATCGCTCAGTTACATTTCCTCTGCGTCAACTCTCAACACATGAGTTATGTGATGTGTGTTGCCAACATCAGTGTCCTGTCCACTACTTTTAATTGTGTTCATTTAACCTTTATTTAACTCCAGGTAGGCATGAGCACAGATTCTCATTTGCAACGGCGACGACCTGGCCAGCATAAGACATAAACGTGCAAGACACCTACATGTTCACATTCAATACTGTACAAAAATGACAAACAATACAATAGGCTACTAAAGTACAGATTAAGTAGTCGTTACAGGCTGGTGCAAGTGAGGTCTAGGTAGTCAATGGATATGCAACGTGATAAGTAATAACACAATATCAATGCATAGACAGTCTATTAAATGTTGAAATGTAGAGTCAAGAGTCATATACCTAATACTACAGTGAGGGCAAATGTGGTCTAGTGTCTGCGGTAGATCAGTGGATGTAGCAAATGTAGGACAACATGGGTGGGACAAATAACAGGTGAGCATTCAGGGCCAGATGAGCTAGATCCTTGTGTTTTTGTAGTTCATTGCCGGCATTTGCAGCTGCGAGACTGGAAGAGTGGCGGCCAAAGAGTGCAGGCTTTTGGGATGACCAAAGTGTAAACTGCTTGAGCAAAGCTGCCGGTGCGGTAGCTATGTGACTAGTGCGCGGGGCTTTGCCTGCAAAGACTTGTAAATGAGTTGGGACCAGTGAGTTAAGGCGTTGCGTGTCTAACGACTGGGCCAGCCAAATCATGCATAGTAGGCTTTCTCAAGGCGAGACTTTGAGGCAGTTCTATAGGACATCACTGCAAATCGCAGATTGTGGAAATGTGTCATTTTCACCAGGCCTGTTGGCAGCATGAGTGAAGGAGGCCTGTTGCGGAATGAGAAACGATCCTCGACTCTTAAGCTTTAGAGTGGAGTGGTTTCTGTGTGCTGGAAGGAGAAGGAACTATCTAACCAGACCCCGAGTATGTGTACACGCACATTCTACTAATCCAACCCAGCGAGCTTGGTATGCTGTCGATGGGCCTGGGTCGGCCAAATTGGATCGATTGATACAGCATGAACTTGGTTTTGACAAAGTTAGAAGTACATTGGAGGTTGTGTTGATGTGTGAAGGGCATTGTAGCTCTCCTGGAGGTTGATAGCATATTCTCCAATGCGGGCCGGATGTGTAACGGATGTGTCGGCTGCATAGAGGTGATTTGTGAGTGCCCGACCGCAAGAGCCTCATCATTGATGTAAAGAGACAAGAGTCGGCCTCGAGAAGCGTAGCCTCGTGGCACACACAGAGACAACGTAGGTTGCTGACAACAGCCTCAGATGTAACGCACTCTACCATAGAGAAATAGTTATATTGAACCACGCGATGTCAGTCATGAGAGAACCAAGGTTGTGGAGTCTATCGTAAGAATGCGATGGTTACAGAAGTCACAAGGCTTGGACAGATCAAGTTAGACGGCTAGCACAGTAATGCTTTTGTCATGGATGTTGAGAAATCGTAATAGAGTTAGTCCTTTCCATGACGTAAAGTAATGTGTTGCAATTTTTAATGTACCAGAGACATATCATCTCCGTACGTTATCCTATGGCATGTTGACAGTCACCACTTCTGCTAATATGAGAGAGTGACTTGATATGTAATGTACAAAGCTTATTTAAGTAATCTTAAGTCCTTGTTTGACGTGTTAAATACTAATCACCTGAAAGGTGAAACATGTCCGTCTGAGACACTATACTCACGCCATCACTCAGACAGTATCTGTGTTCAACTTGCACCAACAGCAGTTACAAAGTCTCTATTGGACATCAGCATCATTAAGAAATGCCATACTATTCAAAAACAAAACTTCAAACTACTCCAGCAGCATAAATCCAGTTATCAACAGATGATCAGTGTGTAATCATTTTACAAATATAACATAATGACTGTATCCATGCTTGGACACTTTTTGGTTACGTTCTATCAAAATTTATTTAAATACAATAAATGATCTTGTAATGTTTTCAGTTAGTTTAAAGGTGTCAAACTAAATGTACTTATTTCCTTTATAACGGATATAATTTTAAACATTTACTTTAGCTCTCTCATTACAAGAGTGGCAAAGGAAGCTAATAATTAGCCGTGCTCGTCATATTGAAGTTTAACAGTGTGTGACTCCCTCTAGTGGACGTTGTGGAGTATTGCGTTGTCTTTGCTCTAAGGTCTTTGTACAGAGTTTTGGTGTTTCTTGTCACTGTGGGCTGCAGAGCACAGTAGTCACACACACAAAGACACACAATGCAAATTTGAGACTTTCATTACAACTAGTGTTGTTGTAACATTACCCTTGGACATAAAAAAGCTCCACTTCCAGACAGGAATCACAACTCACCCTGTAGCTAGTACAGTGTCTTAGCACGGGGACATTTAGCGAGAGTGAAGCCCACAGGCATATCCTCTGCACCGCTGCATTAGATCCACAAGTCCCGCTCCATTGTCCCATATCTACTCAATCTGAACACTTTTCTCTGGGGCCAGTATTCTGTTGTACAGCCGTGAACATTGCATTTACGACAGTGGCTCATTTTCAATATCCTTGAAAAACTCCAAACTTTCTTCTTTCTAAGTACACAGCTTAGCTCGCAGCTAAGCTCGTGTGTGAGATCTGCATGCGTGACCTATATTCAAAACACCAGCTGGTCTCAGACCAGTGGTCTGTATGTAAATTTTGGGGCGTGACAAAGGTACAGACTAGAGCCAATTAAGGTACAGCCACCAAGTTGACGTCAACTGGCTTCGTTTGGATTCGCCCGTTTTCAGCGGCAGTTTGAAATTGTGATATTTGCATAGGAAAGAGGTGTCAATAGGACTTGATATATATAATATATATAATATATAATAGGAATTGAGCTTCTAGGTATGCCTATTTTACCCACCGAACTGTAGTTATTCAACTATGACAGGTAAACTCGGTTTTGGCATTCTAACACCCCTTTAACAATGTTTGACTCCTCTGGTGGATGTTGTGGAGTATTGTGTTGTCTTTGCTCCAAAGTTTTTGTACGAGTTTGGTGTTTCCTGTCACTGTGGGCCTCAGAGCACAGTAGTACACAGCAGAGTCAGACAGCTGAAGCTTCTGGATCTTCAGAGGAACAGACTTATCCTTGATTGTTGCATCAACTCTCTCTTGCTCTTTAGAATTATCAGCTTTTACAGAGAAACGTTGCAGCAACATCTTTGGGTAATCATTAATTCTTGTTTGTACCAGTACAAAGTGGGAGTTGGGTTACTGGTTTCAAATGTACAGTCAGAGTAACTGTCTCTCCTTCAGTAGTAATGACATCTCCTGTTGGCTGGGTCACTCTGTCTTCTCCTTTACACTCTGGGAAGAAGAGAACATGCAGAGGAAGAGATGAATTTATAAAGATGATTGATTAAAGGAGAACAATCAGTATTTTAAATAGTTACATAGCCAGAGAGCCAGAATCAGGATGTTAGTCGCCAGTGTTTCATGTCTGCAGTGAGAGGGGAGGAGAGAGAGGAAGAGCATTGATACTCTGATGGATCTGGGCCTTCACATCATTGGTCCTTCCTTTTTATCGTCTGTTGAAGATCTCTCAACATTTATAGCACATCAGCCACCCTGGTTTTTCAGAACGCTGTTGTTCAATAAAAGGAGGAGCTGGAAGGTTTTTGTTCAGAGACTGTGGGTTTGCTGTCACTGTGGGCCTCACAGCACAGTAGTACGAGCAGAGTCTGTCACTGCAGCAGAGGAGATGTGCAGATCCTCACCGTGATTTGATCCAGTCAGTTTACAAGAGTAGCATGTGTCTAATCTCGGAGATTCTGCTGGTCTTGTACTGATTAACAGGGAGTTCTTGTGGTTTCCTAGATATTGTCGATCCAGAGTAACCTCTTCACAGCTGACCCTAGAAGCGATGTCAGCGTGGCTGCAGACTTCTGCTGAATCTAAGCGTCAACCTTTTGGACCAGTGGCCCCTGTCACTATGTTGGGCAAGTTACTCAAATGGGTAATCGCTAATTACTAACAATGTGTTACTGTACTTTGGTTACTCACTAGAGGTCGGCCAATTAATCGGCCGATTTTTGACATTCTTTACATAATCTAATCGAACCAGCTCAAACCAGCTCCCAGTCTGGGTTCGGGGGGCAGACACCGTCAGCATATTAAGAATACATTGAAAACCCTCCTCTTGATAAAGCTTATAGTTAGGGAGTGAGGAGTTGCAGCGTCCGCCTAGCCCGGCCCACCTGCTTCTCTTCATAGTCGTCAGATTAATCTACCATATAATCAATAATATAATCAGAGTAGAAGAGGCAGGCCAGTACAGCCCCATCCGGTTGGGGAGAGTTCTAGCCCGAGCAGGCTCCTCTCCTTTACCTGTCTCTCTTAATTATGCTGTTATAGACTGCTGGCTGACTTCCTTCCTTCCTTTGACACACTGAGGTGCTCTCTCCTCTCTCTTTCCATTTGTTTCCATTTGTGTGCATCCTTGTCCCAGCAATGCTTGTTACTAACCTAGCTCTGGGGAGTTTACTTCCCGGAGTCCTTATGTTTTTTTTTTCGCCCAGCATATTTCCTTGGATTAGTATGGCACCAAGATCTTGGTTGCAGCTGTCGCCGTGGTCCTTCTGCACTCCCTGCGACACCCTGCTACGCTCTGCGGTGCCGTGCAGTGTACTGCTCGGCACGCTGAACCCTGCAGTGTCCTGCTACGTCCTGCTGAACCCTGCTGCGTCCTGCTACGTCCTGCTGAACCTTGCTGCGTCCTGCTACGCTCTGCGGTGACCTGCAGTGTCCTGCTATGTCCTGCTGAACCCTGCAGTGTCCTGCCACACTACATCCTGTAACGCCCTGCAGTGCGCTGCTATGACATGAACTACTACGACTACCATTTGTAATCACTGTTCCATAATCTTTATTGTGACTTTTATTGCCACTGTTCATCACATCCCCAACTGGCCCCGTCAGACACCACCTACCAAGAGCCTGGGTCTGTCCCAGGTTTCTTCCTAAAAGGGAGTTTTTCCTCGCCACTGTCGCACTAAATGCTTGTTGTTGGGGGAATTACTGTAATAGTTGGGGCTTTGTAAACTATAGAGTGTGGTCTAGACCTACTCTATCTGTAAAGTGTCTTGAGATAACTCCTGTTATGATTTGATAATATAAATAAAATTGAATTGAATTGAATAATCGGCATCGGCCGATATCCGAGTATATCAAGCCGATTTTTTGTGTTCAAGTGTTATACATTTTCTTCAGACCAAAAACAAAGAAATGCTGCTGGTTGCTACTGTGTGCAGCACTACTATTATTAAAATTGTGAATTTATTTTGTTTATGAAAGTTTGCAGATTTGTGTTCTCAGAAGTTTAATAAATGCTGCTCAGTGCACTAAACTTTATTTTTTCATTGAAAAGTTTATTTGACAAAGTTTAATTTCTTCTTAACTGTTTCGTTTATTTAATATATTTTTTATACATTATTTATACAATATATGTTTTTACATTATACATTTTTAATTTAAGTATACAAGTGTAGATTGGTGAAGTGTTAAATAAATGTTTTTGTTGAGAAATTTTGTGTATCTTAATTAATTATTAGTGTTAGAGTTCATCTTTCAAATAGAGGTTTAAAAACAAGCACATATCGGCCAAATATTGGCCAAAATAAATCGGCAGCATTTATCAGCCATCGGCTGACCCTGATTTCTAAAGATCGGCATCGGCCAGAGAAAAACCCATCAAAAGTTCCCTTCAAACAACTCCAAATCCTTCCACTGTGAATAAAACTAGGTGACTCCTGAGCCCCTTTAACACAACGTCTCTTACATTACCCAGAGAAGCTGCATGTGAGAACGTAAATGTCTGACTCAGTTGGACCAGACATTAAACGCTCTTTAGCTTAAGTCTGTGTAATATCCGATTGAGCCTATGTGTGAATAGAACAGCTCATTGTCCAGAGAAAAAATAAGAGGTGTGTTTGTATTTAAATAAAAGAAGAAGCTCCTCTCTACACATCTGTTATTGTATATATATATTCTCAGTGGTAACTGAGAGTGAGTCTGGGCAATCTTCATTCACAATCCATTTCCAAAGGGGCGTCACCAACGGACGCCGCTCAAATGCCTCTGGGCGCAATTGGATAGTCCTTCAACCAATCAGACCAACGATCCAGGTAACGTAGCAGCGACGGCTACTAAAAATCCTCACATCCGTTTTTAATGCAACCAAGATGGCAGCGCCCATGAAGGCAAACTTAACGACTCCGAGCAGCTCTGCACAAACCAATGGGTGACGTCACACACACTCTGTCACACTAGCAGCTGGAACCACAGGGACTCTGTTTAAACTGGAAATATCAGAATCCATCTGATATGAAGCTGTGGTTTGAATACCACTTCCCTCCTCTTTGAAGAGTAGTCAGATATCTGTGTTCAGGTTTTTGTACAGCCTCTTCTACACTTTGTTTCACTGTGTTTCTAGAGCACAGTAGTAGAGACCTGTGTCTGCCAGGGTTAGTGTATTTATGGTCAGTTCAGTTGAGTTTTCTGATGTTATGGATTCATATCTTATCTTATCTGGGATATATTCATCACTACTAGCTCCTCTAGCTCCTTTCCAGAGTATAAACTGAGGTGCCTGAAGGTCTGAATGATGTCTGTACCAGTGAAGTGTAGGAGAGTTGATCGTTGTCTCATATTTACATCTGAGTGAGACAGATTCTCCTTCTCTTTTACTGACTGCATTCCTTACAGGATAGATTTTGTATCCAGCTATTAATCCTGAAAAAAAGTAGAGAAAATGAAGTCATTAGACTAACATTGTTCATGAGGCTGAGAGGAGAAGACAGTGAAAAATGTCAACTATATATTGTTACTCTGGACAGAAACAGTTCAACTGTTCAGAGATTTCAGCTCTAAAATGCAGTTTATATAAATCTTTAGAAAATAATAAAACCATGTTGTTCTTTGTATCTTACCAAAGAAAAGAGCAGCAAGAATAATCCACAGCCAATGTTCCATCTCTACAACAAGGTTTAAATCAACAGGAGAAACTAGCTGATGTTCAACATTCAGTCTGAGAATTGTTCTCTTCACAGCAGCACTTATTATTGACTGAATGGTTGAACACAGTGCAGAAGTAGTGCACCTCCTACTTGATAATGTTGCCCTCTAGTGGAGGTACAAAGTTCAGTACAACAGTGTAGAAAAAAGTCTTCCAGCAGCTTGTCAGTGTGTCAGCTTGTGTTTTTGTACAGAGACTGTGGGTTTTCTGTCACTGTGGGCCTCACAGCACAGTAGTACAGAGCAGATTCTGTCACTGCAGCAGAGGAGATCTGAAGATCCACATGATGCTTTTCTTCAGACAGTTTCGTAGAGAACCTTGTGTCCAATGTCAGAGATTCTGCTTTTTTTGTAAAGTTCATCCCTGAGATGAATATGATGAACTCTGGTGGTTTTCCTGGATATTGTCGATACCAGTAAAACTCATCACTACCAGTTGCTTGTTTGGTGTATCTGTAGGACAGAATAACAGAGCTGCCTTCCAAGCTGTTCACTTCATTTTTGACTGGATTGAGTTCTTCACAGCTGACACCTAAAGGAAGAGATAACTTTTATATAATGTTTTAAAAGACTTATTCACAATCAGATGTTATCAGGATTCAATTTTTTTCAAGCTGCATAGTCTAACATACCTGTCAGAATGGAAAGAAAATGCAGAGAAAACAGACAATGCTGCAGTGACAGCATGTTGAATAAATGTAATGTTGATGGTTTGAGTATTGAACTCTGTTAAATATAGAAGTTCCTCTCTCTTCTATAGTTCAGTGACAGCTCAGCTCCTCCCTGAGTCTCTCTGTAAATATATTCTCTCTGGTACACTTCTTACAAACCTACATCATGAAAAAGTGTAACAGTGTGTGACTCCCTCTAGTGGACGTTGTGGAGTATTGTGTTGTCTTTGCTCCAAAGGTTTTTGTACAGAGTTTTGGTGTTTCCTGTCACTGTGGGCCTCAGAGCACAGTAGTACACAGCAGAGTCAGACAGCTGAAGCTTCTGGATCTTTAGAGGAACTGATGTCTTGTTGATTGTAGAATCAAATTTTTCTTTCTGGAAATCTGGAGCATTATCTTTTGTGTTTGAGTAATGCTTCAACATGTACTTTGGGAAATCATTTTCTTTTTGTTTGTACCAGAACAAAGTGGGGTTTGAATAAATTGTCTCAAATGTACAGTCAAGAGTAACTGTCTCTCCTTCAGTAGTAATGACATCTCCTGTTGGCTGGATCACTCTGTCTTCTCCTTTACACTCTGGGGAAGAAGAGAACATGCAAAGATAGAGATGAATCAATAAAGATGATTGATCTAACGAGAACAATCATTAGGTTTAAATAGTTACCGAACCAGAGATTCAGACACAGATTTTCACTGACTGGTGTCTGATTTCAGATTATACCAAATAAAGAGTTATTAAGAAGGTATTAGAAGATAACAAAATTAGCGGTTTTGCTTGGTTGTCAGTGTCAAAAGTGGTGAGAGAAGAAACTTGATGTTCTTTTTATCTTACCAAAGAAAAGAGCAGCAAGAATAATCCACAGCCATGTTCCATCTCTACAACAAGGTTTAAATCAACAGGAGAAACTAGCTGATGTTCAACATTCAGTCTGAGAATTGTTCTCTTCACAGCAGCACTTATTATTGACTGAATGGTTGAACACAGTGCAGAAGTAGTCCACCTCCTACTAGATAATGTCGCCCTCTAGTGGAGGTACAAAGTTCAGTACAACAGTGTAGAAAAAAGGAGGAGCATCTCGCTGCAGCCTGCAGGAAGGCGGGGCTTGACATCAAAAACCTTCACCCATATTCTCAAAACTTTAAACACAAAACCCATGGTGTCATGGTGTCTTGTGTTTGAACCATCATACAGTTGGTTTGTCATTGATGTGGATTTGCTGCTCATGTGAATCCTCCCACAGTGTTACATTAGCAGCTGTAACCACAGGGACTCTGATAAAACTGGAATAATCAGAATCCATCTGATATGAAGCTGCGGTTTGAATACCACTTCAGTCCAGGGATTACATGATTTACTTCTCCAAAAAACAGTTTTCCTGAAGTAGAGTGGGGGATGATGAACTCTGGTGGTTTTCCTGGATATTGTCAGTACCAGAAGAAATAATCACTAGATGACAATTCCAAGTATCTGTAGGACAGAGTAACAGAGCTGCCTTCTAAACTGTTCTCTTCTTTCTCTACTGGAGTGAGTTCTTCACAGCTGATACCTAAAGGAGGAGATCACTCCGTTCATTCATGTTGCAAAAGACTTGATTCACAATCAGATGTTATTAGGATTCAATGTTTTCATGCTTCATAATCTAACGTACCTGTGAGGATGGAAAGGAACATCAGAGAAAACACACAATGCTGCAGTGACAGCATGTTGAATAAAGGTAATGTTGATGGTTTGTGTATTGAACTCTAGTTCCTCTCTCTTCTATAGTTCAGTAACAGCTTAGCTCCTGTGTTGTCTTTGCTCCAAAGGTTTTTGTACAGAGTTTTGGTGTTTTTTGGTGAGTCTCTCCGTCGACTCGTAGCTCTACATTTTCACTTCTCTCAGTTACACTTCTAAGATGTGATTCTAGACTAAATCATTAAAAATATTGAAGTTTAACAGTGTGTGACTCCCTCTAATGGAAGTTGTGGAAGGTCTGTGTATCATCCGATCATTTGTTTTTGTTTTCACATATGAAAACGAAAAAACAAAATTATTACTTGATTTTTGGTTTTCCCATTCTTGCACAGAAATCAGAAAAACCACTTGATATTCTGATTTTCCTCTGTGGGTGGTGCTAATTCTGATTGGCAGGATATGCATTCATTGTTTTTCAAATTAAGAGTTTACCCACACTGTATTTGTTAGCCTGTAAAATTAATAGTCTATATGTAAAATTAATAGTCTATATGCATGCTTTTTGTCACACAATTATTTGCTTAATTCACTGAAAAAATCTATTGAAATAGCCTAAATGTAAACATGTTCACGCATTGACAGACAAACGGCACGACCTGTTTTTGTAGGAGAGGGGAAGACCCATCTCATCGTTTAATCTTGTTGTGTTCAAAGTCTATCCAATCCAACCAAGTCTATCTTGTTGTGTTCAAACTATCTATTTTTGACTGGGAACAAAAAATGGTTTAACATCCATTTTTTGTTCCCAGTCAAAAATAGATAGTACTTTAGTCCTGCTATATCTACATACACATATAGCTATATATACTCCACTATGTCGCGTTAGCATACAGCTACATAATAGTTATAATAGAGTATGCTAACGTTAGATTGTAGTGGAACGAAGCAGCACTTTCTAAGGTCAAAAATCGCAGATAAAGGGTTCTGAACCAAACACTACACAATCGGACATGTTTCAGCAGGAATGTGACCTGGAATTGGGGAGAATTTAACAACAGTGGCAGCTAAGATGACATGTTTACTGCCGTTAGCTTGTAGCTACTATAGTGTTTACTGCCGTTAGCATGTAGCTACTATAGTGGTATACAGCGGTGGTGGCTGGAAGAGCTGTCATCCCATCTTCGAAAGGACACTTATGTACGTTTACACTTCATCGCATTAATAATATACAGTCTATGGTTATTAGTCTTGATTGTTTCTATGACTATTGTATAATAAAGATTTAATACAAAAAAAAAAGTTGTGATGTTTGGTCGCTGTTGGTCGTCAAGTGTTTTAACGCATGCGTGGTACAAATCGCTCAGGGACTGAGCCCTGTTCCACGCGAGCCCAACACAGTCCAACTTTTTCCTGAATGCAGATACTTTATCATGTACCAAAAAGACATGGCACTCCTTTCCATAGATCATTTTATTATTTTTAATATTTTTTAAATATTTCCCTGCTTTTTTCACGCCTACTATTCTTCTAACCTTTTCTCAGAGTCTCTCTCTTTTTCCAAAGTGACAGATAAAATCTCTTACTTTTGACCCAAACAGGTGTTACTTTATGTGAATGTATACATTTTTAAATGGTTTCTTAAAAATGTCCTTGGTAACTTTGGCCCAAAGTAATCTGTGATAAACAGTATACTATGTTTCATCTGATTATTTATTATCGTCAAAATAATCCAGCATTTATGTTTTTTAGTACTCGATTGAATTCAAGATGTATAAGCTCAGATCAATGAGGCATACAGGCCATAAATAACAAATAGACAAAAAAATTGTATTATTCATAAGAATTTAAGTTAATAAAAACACCTAAAACAAAGACTTAATGTATTATTTAAATTTGTATGATGAGTATTAATGGAACGGTCATTTTGTCAGTCATGACAGACTGAGAGAGTAATTTGTCCCCAGGGCCATACAACTCTACAATGCTTCACTAAAGAGAGGAGGAGAGAGAGACTTCTTTGCATCTGTCTTCCTCTCCTCCCTCTCCACCACTTCCACTACCTCCTATAATAACAGTTATGTACTGACTGTCCACTGGCCCACTGTATACTGTTTACACTGTTTACACTGTTTACTGGCTATATTAGCCCATATATGCACAATCCCTCCCTCCCTCCACCCGCCAGCCTGGACTGAGGTCTAACATAACTTAATACTTGAACAATGGCTGTAACACTATTACTTCAAACCTCTAATATTGACTTTTGATCTCTTATATTGTCCATATTTAATGCTGGTCTCTAGACTTTATCCTTGCACTATTGGACCTATTTGCACTACCACCATGACACACAATCTTATATTGAATCACAGGGTCAGTCTCTGCCCTGTCACTGCAAGCGTCTCATGCTTATACATCCCTTAGTACATTCATGTGGATTTTCTATTGGATTTTTTTATTTTTTAATTTATTTAGTATTATTATTTTTTAATTTATTTAGTATTTAGTATTTTTTCTTTTATTGGCCATGCTATTCATGTGGATTTGCTTTTTTTTTTATTTTTTATGATCCTGTTTATGATGAATGTGTATGTTGTGTGTGATGTCTTAAGCTATTGGGACCTTGAATATCCACTTGGGGATCAATAACAATAATAATAATAATAATAATAATAGCTCAAAGCGCTTTACATTCAATCCAAAACATTTAAAACAACTCTCGCAGGGACAAACATAAATGTACAGTTGCACATTTAACACTAGAAGTGCCAGAATTCCATAACTATTAGAACAGCCGTGAGCGGTCATTTTGACCGCCAGATTCCAAACTCTATAATCTCTCATGATAAATACCTAATTGCGATATTGCATTATGTATTGTGTTAGGATATCCTTAGAAAAACGTAATAACACCGAAATGTACATTTTTACGAGTTTATTTATACATTTGAGTAGTAATACGTGTTTCAATTATTCATATCATGGTATAGTAAACCGTAATTATTTCATACATTCATATCCTGAAAAACATGGTGTGGAAATTCATTCAACTTAACTCATAACAGCCAAATAACAATTCTAAGTATCTTATTTGAACATTTAGCTATAACATAATCCTGACCGTGTGCCGCTGCCCTTTTTTCCTCCATAAACTCCGCTCTCAGCTCCTCTGCCACTTGCTGCATGAACTTCCTCTGGACAATTTTACTGCTGGTGCACTCCTTGGAGAGGATGTGTGTAATGATTCCAGCCAGTTCGAGGATGTATAAAGTTATATGAACATGTAGACAGCCACCGGCCATCTACGTGTACCACGCCTTTCACAGAGCGAGCGCCCGGTGTTTGCCTTCTGATTCAGAACAGAGTGCCTCCACGCCGTAGTAGCCTACGTTACCGACTCTGGCTTTGCCTTCGGCCCATTGGTGATGCCCACACTTGTTACTTGAGACCGCTAGTTACATTTCTCTGACAGAGACTATGGTAGTTACTAAGCAACCAAGATGCATCTTCAACCGCGCGAAAAATTAAAAACGATACTGCGAAAATCCGAGCGGTCAATATGACCGTGTATGGCCGAAATAGGTAAAAGTGACTGTATTTTCTTTGCCTTTTGTGTAATGTATATAAAAACAATTTTAAATTAAAATACAGACTATTTTAGGAAAAGTCCGGCAGCAGCAGGATTGTATTTTTTTATTCAGCAAAGTTATTACACATATAAATTTCAAAATGGTCAAAATGACCGTCATGGCCGTTCTAGTGTTAAAGCACGCAAACAATACATTTGCACTGCTGCAATGGTATTTTGCTTATTAGTTGACTGAATAATAATAATAATCACATACATAACATAACATAGCAGCGACAGATACAGCATGACATGAAGGAGAGGAGAGGGGAAAAAAAGCAACTCTCAGACTATCCTCATAAAGATAAGAACAGTCTGGGAACAGGAAAACACACCTCAGCACGTAGCACACAAGCAGTACATTTGCACTGCTGCATAACATAACATAACATAACATAATATAACATAACATAAATGTACAGTTGCACATTTAGCGGCGAAGGCGTGGGACTGGGGATAGGGTAGGGCGGGGGGGCGGGGGTTTGGCCTGCTGAGAAACGCACAGCCCGGCAGCCCCACTAGTGTCTCAGTCCACAGAATGTTATAGCGAAAACACAGCACGTTGCCGTGGAGACACCCTTGAACAGTCCAGAACCGATACGACAATCAGCAGGCAGTAGGGAAGACGGGGGAGGAACCAAGAGCGTCTCGCTTGCAGAGCCCCAACAGGGTGACTGTTTGTTCCAAGAAACGGCCTTGGCAAGGCCGTTCAGGATAAGGGAGCCGAAAGATTAAATTTGTTTTGTCTAAACAAATGGCTGCTCTAATTTAAACATACATTCTATTGTTCAACTGTTCAACTGTTCAACTGGTCAATTTTTCTTTCCAAATCAGTGACCTTCTTCATGATGGTATCCAAGCCGCGGGTCATTACCATGTTGTTTTCCATCTCGCGATTAATAGTCCCAGTTTGCGCACTGATAATCGCTTTCTCAACAGCTTCAGTCAGGCCAGGCAGCTTTCTTGGGCTTTGGACAGCTACCAAAGTCTTTTTAATTTCTCGATAAACCAGGGCGAAGCATCCTCCAATCAGCAGCAATCCAGTTATCATGGTTTCGAATAGGTAGATATCCTCAACGTCCTCCATGGAAAGAGCAGAGAGACACACGACACGCCATTTCTCCCAGCCGTCCATCGTATACCCCGCAGCAAACATGCTGGCTCACCCGTACCAGTGCTCCTCCTCGAGAATACAGTGTCAATTGCGCTGAGACCAGTTAATCAATTCCATGATTTTGGGTATTTCTATCTATCTATCTATCTATCTATTTTTGACTGGGAACAAAAAATGGTTTAACATGACTTTGAACACAACAGGATTAAACGATGAGATGGGTCTTCCCCTCTCCTACAAAAATAGATCGTGCCGTTTGTTTGTCAATGCGTGAACATGTTTACATTTAGGCTATTTCAATAGATTTTTTCAGTGAGTTAAGCCAAATAATTGGGTGACAAAAAGCATGCATATAGACTATTAATTTTACATATAGACTATTAATTTTACATATAGACTATGAATTTTACAGGCTAACAAATACAGAGTGGGTAAACTCTTGATTTGAAAAACAATGAATGCATATCCTGCCAATCAGATTTAGCACCACCCACAGGGAAAAATCAGAATATCAAGTGGTTTTTCTGATTTCCGTGCAAGAACGGGAAAACCAGAAATCAAATCATAATTTTGTTTTTTCGTTTTTCTAAAAAAACGGAAAAACGGAAAAAGGAGTTGTTTTCTCGTTTTTTTTATTTCATAATGTCACATTAATTTATTACCCTCTCTCCTCTGACTCTCTGTCTCTACCCGCCGCAGACAACTTCGCCGCAAGAGAGCCGAACCAGCTGAGGAAATAGAATTTCATTTCACGGCTGTAACGTTACCGTTACGCCACCGTTACCAATCCCAGCAAACTTTCTGTTGCTTGCTGATCTGGCAAAGAGTCACCGGTGGTTCGGGGTCAGATCATGGGGATCAGACCTCCGGTGCTGGGTCTAATATTCTAATATTAGCTGCTGCAGCTAGCTAGCAGCTAGCCTCCAGCCCTGTGACCTCGGTCCCCGTGGTTCGCTCCCCGCTGCTGACTGACTCTGGTCCGTCTGCAGAGCTGGGCTCTAGCTGAGCTGGGAATCTGCCGCACTCGTGTTTTAGTCATATTTTCTTTTGTTTGCAGATAGTGATATGCTATGATGCACTGATGTCAGGCAGGCTTGCTAGTTGCTTTTAGTCTGACTCTGTGAGATAACCAAACTTCCTTATAACGTGCATATAAATAGACGGAATAAATAAAAGTCCCCTGAAATAAATAAAAGTAAAACATATGTATTTAGGCTATTGAACTATAATGACTAATGCGTATGTTCATATGTATTGCCTCATTTATGTATTTCATTATCTATTTCATAGCCATATTTATGTATATTTATGTAAAGGGGGCAAAAAATGGATGATCGGTCGCTCAGGAAGTTATAGGCTACAGTTTCCTCAACTGCAGCCGGGACATTCTAAAACGCTTAACGTGAAAAAGCTTAACATGGTTTAATCTACCTAAACAATGATCAATCAGATATCAGTCAGTTAACAGTCAGATAACGTCCATAATAATTGGACTTTGGGTTAGATTTTTTGACAGTTTTCAGTGGTTATGAGGAGCAATATGAGATAGAAATTTGGTAATCATTGATCATTGTTTAGGTACATTAAACCATGTTAAGCTTCTTCCTCGCCATAGGCGCCAATGAAGAAGAAAACGTTAACGTGAGAGAACTTCTATAATCGTTGAATTTCGGTTTAGTTTTTTTGACAGGCTAGTGTTCATGACAAGATAGGGCCATGAGAAATATGGTGATGGTTAAGTGTTTTTTTTTTCATGTTAAGCGTTTTAGAATGTCCCCCGCAGCCTGAGTTAAAGCAAATATGGTAGTGTATGTTTTGGTCATTCCATTTTCATTTCATGAAATACATAAATGAGGCAATACATATAAACATATGCATTAGGGTTTCCAAAGTAATTTTAGCCTGGGCTGAAAGCACCACTGGTAAGCTACACTGGCGCTGTTGCCGTGGAAATGACAACATCCGGTCTCTGAATATGAAAATAACAGGCTTTTTTAGTTTCTATTGTTGAGTGATTTTATTTTTTGTTATATGAAATAGAAAATGAAAATCAAAGTATATTTTAAATTTCTCCCATCCCCTTTTGACCATGAAAAGGAAAAAACACCTTGTATTTCAATTTCAAATCTTGTATTTTAAAACGAAAATCAAATAACCATTCGTTTTTTTGTTTTTTAATACCTGTTTATGAAATGAAAATTGAATGACCAAAATATACACTGACCATGGACCTCTCTGGGACACCATTTTCATTTTGTTTTTACCAGAACAAAGTGGGAGTCAAAGTTGTCTCAAATGTACAGCCAAGAGTAACTGTCTCTCCTTCAGTAGTAATGACATCTCCTGTTGGCTGGATCACTCTGTCTTCTCCTTTACACTCTGGGGAAGAAGAGAACATGCAGATGGAAAGATGAATGAATAAAAATGATTGACTAAAGAACAACAATCAGTAGTTTAAATAGTTACCTATCCAGAGAGTCAGAATCAGGATGTTAGTCAGCCAGTGTTTCATGTCTGCAGTGAGAGGGGAGGAGAGAGAGGAAGAGCATTGATACTCTGATGGATCTGGGCCTTCACATCATTGGTCCTCCCTCTTTATCATCTGTTGGGGATCTCTCAACAATTTGTAATTCAACTGAAGTTTAACAGTGTGTGGCTCCCTCTGGTGGATGTTGTGAAGTATTGTGTTGTCTTTGCTCCAAAGGTTTTTGTACAGAGTTTTGGTGTTTCCTGTCACTGTGGGCCTCAGAGCACAGTAGTACACAGCAGAGTCAGACAGCTGAAGCTTCTGGATCTTCAGAGGAACTGATGTCTTGTTCAGTGTAGCATCAAATATGTCCTTCTGGAACTCTGGAGCATTTTCTTTTGAGTTTAAGTAACGTTTCAGCATGTACTTTGGGAATTTATTGACTTCTTGTTTGTACCAGAACAAATAGGGATTTCGGTCACTGGTCTCGAATGTACAGTCAAGATTAACTGTCTCTCCTTCAGTAGTAATGACATCTCCTGTTGGCTGGATCACTCTGTCTTCTCCTTTACACTCTGGGAAAGAAGAGAACATGCAGATGGAGAGATGAATTAATAAAGATGATTGATTAAAGGAGAACAATCAGTATTTTAAATAGTTACCTAGCCAGAGAGTCAGAATCAGGATGTTAGTCAGCCAGTGTTTCATGTCTGCAGTGAGAGGGGAGGAGAGAGAGGAAGAGCATTGATACTCTGATGGATCTGGGCCTTCACACCATTGATCCTTCCTCTTTATCATTTGTTGAATATCTCTCAACAATTATGATTGTCCTGAACAGTGTGTGACTCCCTCTAGTGGATGTTGTAGAGTATTGTGTTGTCTTTGCTCCTAAGGTTTTTGTACAGAGTTTTGGTGTTTCCTGTCACTGTGGGCTTCACAGCACAGTAGTACACAGCAGAGTCAGACACTTCAGCAGTGGAGATATTCATATGGATTCTTTTGTCCTCCACTTCAATCGTCAGTCCAAGGATTGGATTTTTCAATGTTCCTCCTGTTCCTAAATGAGAGATAATGAACTCTGGTGGTTTTCCTGGATATTGTCGATACCAGTAAAACTCATCATTACCAGTTGCTTGTTTGGAGTATCTGTAGGACAGAGTAACAGAGCTGCCTTCTAAACTGTTCTCTTCATTCTCGACTGGAGTGAGTTCTTCACAGCTGACACCTAAAGGAAGAGATAACTCTGTTATTTCAGGTTTTATGTTGTAAAAGCCTTGAGAAATGTTCTACATTCAGGAAACATTGAAGTCAAACTTTTCCTTAACATAGAATCTAACAAACCTTTTACAATAACTAGAAACAGAAGAGGAAACACACAATGCTGCAGTGACAGCATGTTGAATAAAGGTAATGTTGATGGTTTGTGTATTGATCTCTGTTGAATATAGAAGTTCCTCTCTCTTCTATAGTTCAGTAACAGCTCAGCTCCTCCCTGAGTCTCTCTGTCTCCTCGTAGCTCTGTATTTTCACTTTTCCAAGTAAAACTCCTAAGATGTGATTCTAGACTAAGTCATGAAAAATATTTAAGTTTAACAGTGTGTGGCTCCATCTGGTGGACATTGTGGCTGCGCCGTGCAAGTGCATCTCGCTGCAGCCTTGACATCAAACCCCGCCCACATCCAAGGCAGCCATTTTTCTTTGCTTACGTCACTCCCCATACGCTCGAACGCTCCAACACAGCCTGGTAGAATTTTTTACTATGAAGGAAATTATTTGGATTAATGCCATGTGTGCCATGTAATGTAGTGTTTATGGACAGGATATCGAGGCGTAGTCGGGGTGGAGAGGGGTTGCAGTTTGGTGAGCTGGGGATCTCATCGCTGCTTTTTGCGGATGATGTGGTCCTGATGGCATCATCGGCCTGTGACCTTCAGCACTCACTGGATCGGTTCGCAGCCGAGTGTGAAGCAGCTGGGATGAGGATCAGCACCTCTAAATCTGAGGCCATGGTTCTCAGCAGGAAACCGAAGGAGTGCCTTCTCCAGGTAGGGAATGAGTCTTTACCCCAAGTGAAGGAGTTCAAGTACCTTGGAGTCTTGTTCGCGAGTGAGGGAACAATGGAGCGGGAGATTGGTCGGAGAATCGGCGCAGCGGGTGCGGTATTACACTCAATTTATCGCACCGTTGTGACGAAAAGAGAGCTGAGCCAGAAGGCAAAGCTCTTGATCTACCGGTCAGTTTTCGTTCCTACCCTCACCTATGGTCATGAAGGCTGGGTCATGACCGAAAGAACGAGATCCAGGGTACAAGCGGCCAAAATGGGTTTCCTCAGGAGGGTGGCTGGCGTCTCCCTTAGAGATAGGGTGAGAAGCTCAGTCATCCATGAGGAGCTCGGAGTAGAGCCGCTGCTCCTTCGCGTCGAAAGGAGCCAGTTGAGGTGGTTCGGGCATCTGGTAAGGATGCCCCCTGGGCGCCTCCCTAGGGAGGTTTTCCAGGCACGTCCAGCTGGGAGGAGGCCTCGGGGAAGACCCAGGACTAGGTGGAGGGATTATATCTCCAACCTGGCCTGGGAACGCCTCGGGATCCCCCAGTCGGAGCTGGTTAATGTGGCTCGGGAAAGGGAAGTTTGGGGTCCCCTGCTGGAGCTGCTACCCCCGCAACCCGTTACCGGATAAGCGGAAGAAGATGGATGGATGGATGCCATGTTTTCATTTTGAATCTTTTAATTTTATTTGGAAAATTTTATATCCATAAATGTAAATGCTCTGAAAGAAAACCGAATTCACCAATTTAAAAATGACATGACATTTTATTTTGAAACTCTAAAAGGACTGACAAATAAGAAAGCCATCTGGACTTTGACCATTTACAATGCCTTACAACCTCTTTAATTTAAATTTCATGCGTCCCTTTTTCATGTATGTATGCATTTAATGTTTTCAATGTGTTTATGTATCTGTACTTGAATAATAAAGTTTTTTGAAGACAAAAAAATTAGATAATAGAAACTGATGATGTAGGCTAAACACAAACCACATTTCATGCAACAACAGTAAAGTTTTCATGTACTGTAATTGGGCCCGTGCACTTTTTCATTCATTAGAGTTCCGATTTTGGAACGATATCCAAATTTGAAAAATGGGTCATTTTAAACCTTGTTAATATTGTTGACAATGTGTTCAAACGGAAAACGAGCCATATTTCATTTAATTTAGCCCTCAAAAGTAGAATGGTGTGTTGTTTCCTTATGGACTTTCATATTAACAGTAAGAATTCAGTCACAACCGAATGTACAAAGGGGCGATTTTACTTTAACAATTAACAGGTGAACCAGAAGCATACAGGTGAAACTCCAAAAATTAGAATATTGTGCAAAAGTTCATTTATTTCAGTAATTCAACTTAAAAGGTAAAACTAATTATATAGACTTATTACATGCAAAGTGAGACATTTCAAGTCTGTATTTGTTATAATTTTGATGACTATGGCTTACAGTTTATGAAAACCCTCAGAAAATTAAAATATTATTAAATAATATATTATATAATGCTGCAGTGACAGCATGTTGAATAAAGGTAATGTTGATGGTTTGTGTATTGATCTCTGTTGAATATAGAAGTTCCTCTCTCTTCTATAGTTCAGTAACAGCTCAGCTCCTCCCTGAGTCTCTCTGTAAAGTGATTCTAGACTACATCAAGAAAAATATTGAAGTTTAACAGTGTGTGACTCCCTCTAGTGGATGTTGTGGAGTATTGTGTTATCTCTGCTACAAAGGTTTTTGTACAGAGTTTTGGTGTTTCCTGTCACTGTGGGCCTCACAGCACAGTAGTACACAGCAGAGTCAGACACTTCAGCTGAGATGATCTTCAGATCAACTTGATTTTTCTCCTTATTCAGTGTAGCATTCAGTCGAGGATGAGGAGGTTTTGCTTCCACTACTGAAGGCGATGTTGTATCAGTGATCAGCAGAAGGAACTGAGGAGCTGATCCAGGATCCTGTCGATACCACTGGAGATTATCAGCTTTAACTGAATAGGTACAGGACAGAGTAACACTACGGCCCTCTGATGAAAAGACTTCAGCACTGCTGGCAGTAATATCATCTTCCATCATGTTACCTAGTGAGGAAAACAACATGTTAGATTTACACTTCTGTTCCAAAGTCACATATCTAACATTTGAAAAACATCACACTTATTAGTGATAAAGTGATGACATCTAGATTTGTATCTTTGAAATGTTAAAGTTTGAACTAAAATCTGAACTGGATCTGTAAAACTTTGAAAGTGTCTTTGTATTTCAGGATTTATAATCATAAAGATACATACCTATGAGAGTGAAGCAGAACAGAATTGCAGTGAGTTTTTCCATGTCTACAGAGGTGAAATGCTGTTTATGAATGTTCAGGATGAATACGTTTTGTGAGTTGTTTGGTCTGATGTTCACAGCTGGAATCAAACAGTTCTCTGTCATGAAGACACCTCTGCAGTCAGTAGGAGGAGACTCAGATGTTGAATTAGTTTCATTCCTCCAAGTCTTCATCACAAACTGTGTTTCATCAGTGAAAAGAATCCAGACTGTCTCATAAAATACATTAAAGTTTATCAGTGTGTGACTCCCTTTGGTGGATGTTGTGGAGTATTGTGTTGTCTTTGCTCCAAAGGTTTTTGTACAGTTTTGGTGTTTCCTGTCACTGTGGGCTGCAGAGCACAGTAGTACACAGCAGAGTCAGACAGCTGAAGCTTCTGGATCTTCAGAGGAACTGATCTTAAGCTGGAATTCAGTGTGGATGAAAATTTGTCTTCGTCAACTGTTTTCCCGGAGCCAACCGTAAAGCGGCTCAGAATGAATTTGGGGCTGTTGTTTCCATCCTGTTTGTACCAGTAGAGTACAGTGGTAAAGTGACAGTTTAGTATCTTTTGGTCCTCTGCAGCCATTTGAGGTCAAATTGAAAGATGGTGGAGTTGTTGGGGAAGCTTCTGTTTTCATGAAATTCTTATGTTAGTAAAAATGTGATTCTACTGAGTTCTTCTGTGAATTATGATGTCATGGAATATAAACTTAGAGCAGTAGTGGTAATGTGCACATCCCCACCGGTGAGGTGCAGGGCAAAAAGGGGCTGGATACAACTGAAAAGAATGAGATGCCCGCACTCTGCTGATACTTCCATACATTTACACACACTGTAAACCCCAATAAGTTCATAGTACTCAAAACTTTTGCAGAAACTGATTACATAATAACTTTTGAGGTAATTAACTTCATTTTTTTAAGTAAGATTTTTTTTTAAAGTTACAATCTAATCAAACTTAAACATTTAAATTTTATGTTTTATTTTTTTAAGTGCACCGTGCTTTAAAATATTGTTTAACATGTGCACAATTTTAGTATCTCCATACTTAATTATTTTGATCCAATGGTACTTAATTAAATAGAAATCTACTAACTCAAAAAATATACTTGTGTATAACCCACAAGCTAATGAAATTTACAAGTTAAAACTACAAAAAAAATAACTTCAGCTGTACATTTTCTTTTTTCTTTTATTCAGTCTTAAAATTGTTTTATACAAAACATGTCAGACCATCAACAGCAGTCATTTTTTAAAACTCTGTTCTAGCAAAGAGGTGTCTAACCATGTACCATGATGCGCTAAGTGACTCATGTCACATACTAGTTTCACCACCTACCCAATAGCTGTAAGTGTGTTAACAGTGAAATTACCTGGTGAAGTATTTAGTTTTGAATGAAAACATACATAGACAGCACAATTAAACACCTCTGCTCTAGCTACAAATATACCATCTAACAATATATCATCTAACATCTTGTTAAACTCATTTAGTGTTTGGTTGTGCATTTTTCTTTGTGTGTGTGTGTCTGTATGGGACTGTGATTGTGTGTGAACATATGTATCTCTACATATCAAACAGGAACAAGATAATCAAAAAAAGTAAATAAACAATAAACGTATCAAAACACGAAATCAAGACATCAAATATATCCTGTTTGTAAAAACCTATAAAAACAAAATATAAAAAAGGCACATCTCACATCATTTTAGGATTCAGAGCACCAAGTTGGCGTACAACCGATAAGTATAAACAACAGCAACTACGTTAGATTTGGTGGGAAAGACATAATTCGCCAAATGTAAACAGTTTCAAATGCTTTGACTAATATGGTGTTCAACAACATACTATAAAGTTACCATACTGGGAACCCCAAAAACACATCAACATGTAAACAACTCTTAAGTTAGCCTACTCTTTCATTAACAGGTCAGTTTGAGACTCAGTAGGCAGGGTTTAAGTGGTTTACCATCATCAAGACCCATTAGGATTTTCTGGATGAATGTAAAAGTGTGAATGAGTTTCTTGGGATAGTCCAAATGCAATGCATACATCAACCCAAACAACAATGCAAATGCATCAGCCAAGTTAGGGATATCACTCATCACAACAAGATCTTCCACAACAATAGAAATGCTTGCAGGACTGAAATGAACTGGATCTGCAGTGTCCTCTGTGACTGCTGTGACAAGAGCAACAGGAGTGTCAATGATGCCTGTCTCATCTGACTCCTCCACCTGAAAGACACAGAGGGTGCAACTCCCCCACCCCTCCCCCCACCACTCCCCCAACTGGTGCCGTCAGACACCGCCTACCAAGAGTCTGGGTCTGTCCGAGGTTTCTTCCTAACAAAAAAGGGAGTTTTTCCTCGCCACTGTCGCAATAGCTACTGCTAATGCTTGCTCTTGAGGCAACCACTGTAATAGTTGGGGCTTCGTAAACTACAGAGTGTGGTCTAGACCTACTCTATCTGTAAAGTGTCTCGAGATAACTCTTGTTATGATTTGATACTATAAATAAAATTGAATTGAATTGAATTGAATTGTTAGGTTAACTTGAAGAAACACAACAACTGCATGTACACTCACTGGCCACTTCATCAGGTGCATGTGTGTAACCCAATTCAATCCAATACAACAGCTCTCCTTAAAATTCTACGTTTATGAATTTTATACATTTTCAGTTTTTGTTGACATTGTCAGAAAGGTGATAATTCTTCTTTATATGTATTACTGAGGTTGTAATACGTGGTGGTGGCATAGTGGGGTGAATTATATTGAATGGTGTTCATAATATTTTGCCCCTTTCTTGTATGTTAATGCAGTGGACAAAATATTAGGAAACCCATTCAATAATACATTGTCACCCACTATGACCTCAATAATAAACATAGTAGAATTTTCAGCTTTCCGACAATGTCAACAAAAACTGAAAATATATAAACTTTATAGATGTAGAATTTATATCAGAGTTGTAATGGATTGAATTATATTGCACAGGTGTACCTAATGAAAAGGCCAGTGAGCGTATATTACAGGTGATTACTCAACAGGTAGGTACAGTATATAGTAGGTATATCTCAAGTAACTATTATACAGGCCAACAACCCACAGGTAGGAATACAGGTAAGCATTTTACAGCTGTCTATTCTACAGCCAATCATAAAAGAAGTAAGTGTAGCAGCAGGTATTTTACATTTTAATATCATACACTGTAAAAAAAAAAAAATCGTAAAAAAACGGTAAAAAGTTGCCAAACACTTACCGTCAAATTACAGTAAAAAACCTTACATTATTTTACAGAAAAATTCTTTTTTTAAATACAGAAATTTCCTGTAAATATTTTCTGTATTTTTACAGTCTAACTATTGTAGAATTAAAACAAATTCTTGTTATAAAACATTTCTAGAATGTTAAACAACTGTATAAATCTTTATCAAAACTAAGAAATATTGCAGAAATACCTTAAAATTACATAATTTAAATGAAAACTGCTGTTTTCATACGTTTTTCTTTGGTAAATTCACAAGATTATTCAATCCATCCACAAGAACTCCCTGTTAAAGTACAGATTCCTGGATGTAAAACACATAAAAATTATGTAAAATGACTTTCAAATACCCTCCTTTAGGCATTTATTTTATGATTATCCAATCTATTTACGGTAAATTCCTGTTTAATACTGTTTTTTTACTGTACAAAAAAGAGAAGATAATGGGATAATACCTTCCAGAAACATTGTAATAATAGTCATTACTTTATATAAACAATATTTGAGAGTATTTACAAGCAACTCTCCAATATATCTACATACTTTTACCATTAATGTATGTTGTTTACTTTAAATAAACAATCATTTATAGTTATAAAAGGCAACTCTCCAATATATTTACATACCTTTACCATTAATATACGAGGTTTACTTTATATATACAAGCAAATATCCAATATATACACATAGTTTTACCATTATTGTATGGGTGTTCACTTTATATAAACATTATTTGCCCGTAATAACAAGCAACTATCCAGTATATCTACAGACTGTACCTCATTATTGTATGGGGGCTTACTTTATATAAACTGTTCTTTATAGTAATTACAAACAACTATCCAATATATATATATACTTTTACCATTATTGTACGGGGTTTACTTTATATAAACATAGTTTTATAGTAATTTAGAAGCAACTCTCCAATATATCTACATACCTTTACTATTAATATCTGAGGTATATAAACATTGTTTTATAGTAACTTAAAAGCAACTATCTGGTATATCTACAGACCTTTCCTCATTGAAGCAGGGGGTTTACTTCATATAAACATTATTTGACAGTAATAACAAGCAACTCTCCATTATATGTACATACATGTTTATTTTATATAAACTTCATTTGACAGTAATAACAAGCAACACCAATATATCTACAGACTTTTCTTATAAGTGCATGGGATTTACTTCATAAACATTATTTGACAGTAATTACTATTACTAACCAATATATGTTCACAACTTCCTCATTAGTAAATGGGGTTTTGAATGTACAAAAACCAAAAGGGCCATGTAAAAGTGCAATTGCATCAACTACTTTTACACGCAATAAATATATAATTTTTTCTGCTGACATTTTACAGCATTGTCCAATCCATTCACTGAAGATCCCTATTTGAGATGTATGAGATTTTAAGATGTATCATAACCAGAAAGTATTATAGAATGACCATTTACTGCATGCTTTACAAAGAAATGCACTATTTAAACAGTGCTATCCTTAAAGTTCACATATGAATAAACTTATGGGAGCAAAAACTGTCTGGTACATTGAATTATAGCAAAAGGGGAACTATGGGCAATTTGGGAATTCATACATGTGTGTTAAAAATGTCAGTAAACATGAACAACTCTCTCCAAAATCTAAAAACTCAAATTTGTGATGTCATCTGATATAATGTCTGGAGCTTTTCCAAAAACAATGAATTGAGAAATATTTGAAAGATGACACTGAGATCACCCAGGGGGGTGTTCAGAGGTAACGGGTAGAGTTTCTGTTTCAGAAATAAAATGCTAACATAGAATAAACCTCATTTGGTTTTTTTTTATTCTACAAAATTAGTTTCACATTCATTGTCTATGAAGCAGCTTAGTAACCTGATGACATCATAGTTTGAGTCTTACATTTCTGGTTTGTGGCTTCGCCAGAGAGTAGCTCTTAATCAAAAATATCAGAGGTGAGATTAAAGACCATTGCACACCAGGGACGATTATTTCGCATGTCAATATATTTTTTCGAACTGTTGTTTTTGTCACAAGTAGTGTTTACTTATGAGGATCACCAAACAACAACACGGAGGCTGCTGTCCCAACTACAGACTGTACGTCAGCAAACTTTATTACTCCTTTCAACCTTTACAATGGCAGCATATGCCAGAAACATTCTTTCCGTTTTTACCTTTCACAATAAGCCCGAGACATATGCTACGCTGTTTTGCAGAGGGAATTCAATTGAGTATTAACTGTATACTCAATTAGAGTTAGAGGAAACTCAATAAATAGCTTACAGTAGCTTAGTGTTACAGCTTTTCCTGGGACGTATCTGAAGTTAACCCCCGTCCCTCCACTCAGCAGCCTGGAAACCAGACAGGACACCTTTTGGTGCTTTTGAGGAGCTGCTGCATTTATTTGTTGTCAAACTGCAGAATCTAGCTGCTGTACAATCACTTCATATCTTCACCACTAAACGTTAACTCTCCTCTGCTCCGACTGCTCTCTCTTTCTCGTCCGCTCACACCACATCTTCCGTCACTTTCTCTCTCTCTTCAGCATCTGTCCTACTGACATTGTAGATGAGCTGGCGTGTATATCCAAACCTTTTATTGAAAACTGTCACAAATTTGCATCGCTGCCGGTGTGAATAGTTTTGATGTGAAATATTCACAGGCGATTATTTTGCATATTGGCGTCGCTTATTCGTCACGCCCCCAGTGTGTAACGGTCTTATGTCACAAATCTTAACCTTCACCGTCTTGAACAAGTCCCAAGTCACTGGGTTTAGACTCTAGTAAGGCTGTACCAACAAAAAGGGGTGTAACAATGTTACAAATCCAAATTCGTTTTATTTACAAGCACAGACCAGGTAAAGCAACCGTTAACAATGCAGGGGCCCATTTCAGGAAGGAGGTTTAACAAACTCTGAGTGTAACCCTGATATCTGAGTTGATTTACCCTGAGATGGAAACTCTGAGTTTTCAGTTTCAGGCAGCATGAATGGAGCCATGATACTACGATTCACCATGGTAACAACCACAAACAAACTGGTGGACAGAAATACTGCACATACAGCGAGTTTGAACATGTATTTAGTTAAAAAAGCAACACAGCGGCTGCTTTAAAAGAGAGAATTTGTGTGGGAGAAAATTGCTGCTAGAGTAAATGCATTAGTTCCAATATAGTGTATTAATATATTTAATCATAAGTATAATATTACTGGTGAAATGGTATTGAACCTATAATCTATAAAAGTCCTAGGCCTACTAATCCCATTCTGAGGCTGCAGCACCATCATTAACAGAATTATAATTCATAATCTTATATTTCAAAGGGTTTACATCATTCACCTGCAATACTGTGGAACTCTTTTTTAATGGCTCTTACTGGTTTGTGTCCAGGAAACACTACACAAACGTTTAAAAAACGTTTCAGAGTGAGTCACACTCTTCTGACGGCGCTTTGCTACAGTGGCTTTACTAATATGCTCCACATCACCAATGTTGTAAAGAAAACTGTTGTTTGCAAAATGATGTAATGTGACACAAATAATGTGCTGGGATGTAGAGCATGTCCACGATGGGTGACGTTAGTGATATGAGGATGATAAGGTTATGTAAGCTACATAACTGATAGACTGGGAAGAAAAAACGGTACCGCTCAAATAGGTATTTATCTGGAAATTAAAATGCGTCAGGGCCTCAATATCATCTCCTGACGCATGTTTAACTCCCTGCAAAGTAATACAGCTTCTACATCACCGGGATCGTCGACAAAAGGACATTGCATGTTTTGAGAAAAAAAAACGTTTTATAATCTGCCTAACATGGTTAATAAACCAACCCTGTTTTTTTATTCATGCCGATAACAAACTGCGCTAAAATGCGCCTGATACAGACTGCAATTATGAATGATGAAATGAAAGAGAGCTGTGTCAGAGGGAGGAGACTGAAAGAAGAAAACCTGTTCCCGACTAGGTTAGGTTCACAGAGTCCGAGGTTAGGTTACCTCTCTTTCTGAAACGGAAAACCCAGAATTACCCTCATCTCAGGGTTAACAAACTCAGAGTTTTCACTAAACCTGCTTTCTGAAATGGACCTGTCATTCGGTACCTCCATTAGCTGTATGTGGGTTTGTGAACTCCTTTGCTGCCTCCTTCTTAGCCTCTACTGGGCTCCCTCTTGCTCCGGGCTATCCTTTTCTCAGCCATCTGATGCACGAGTCTTCAACTTCACCCAGGCTATTCAGACCGTAAAGCAGGTTCTCAGGCTGGCTGTGGGAGAGCTGTCTGGTCTGTTGATCCTTGTCAAACTGAACACAGAATGAGAGCCATAACATGGGTGAGAAAGATGTGGTAAGGTACAGATGATAACGTGTGATACTGTAGGGTGAACATCTATTTACTTTAGCTTTCTTTATCTTCTTATCTTGGTATTCTTTCTTCCATCTTGCCTAAACAAGGATTAAAGAATTAGGGTGAGATTTGAACATTACTGTAACAGTAGTATACATAGATTTATTTGTGGAGGCTTGCCAGCATTGACCACCAGGTATTTATTTATTTTGATTTGCAGCAAAAATTAAACTTAAAATACATATTTAATTACAGACTGAGTGCAATTGTCTGGAGGAAGAAACACATATAAATAGAGCAGGTAGCCTATATCTTATTTCTGAGTTAGTTCAATTCCCTGTCCATTTATTTTTATGTGGAAAGCGGGAATGGAAATATTCTCTCTGGAAAGACAGAATGGTAATGTTAAGTTGGACACACTGAATCATGAGTGAAAATAACGATCACGTTCAAATTAAGATGTTGTGGTCCACAAAGCAGACGCTCCGTTTAATGTCAAGTTGTAACTTGTTGTTACAACGTGTGGTTCACTGTTAGAACCAAGTAGAACCAACGTAAAGTTAGTCAGCTGAGATAGCTTATGTAAACTTGAGGCATAACCTAGCTAGGTGGTAACGTTAAACGGCGGGTTACCGGTTAGTTAACAGTAATGTTAACTACTAGCGTTAGGAGCAACGGAGCGTTATAACGTTTCTTTAATTACTAGTATTAGCTAGTACCCAGCAAATCAAGCTGACCTGCTAAACTGTCTAACTGTCTAGTTAACTGTTATATATTTAGCTAGCTAGCTAGCTAGCTAAAATTACGATTGGTGCATGGTTCACATTCAAGGCTAACATTACATAAGGACAGTCTTAATGTAACGTTAGCTAACGCCAGACACACTTTGATAAGGCACATAAACGGCAAATGCTAACGTTATCCCTGCTGACATTTTAAAATTGTGAAACGTATGCAAGTGTTATCTTAACTCGTGTCCAGTTGATATCTCGTGAGGAAACTGCATGTACATAAAAAGAAAAGTATTACTTTACCTTAAGTGAAAGCTGAATGTGAATCATCGTGAAGAAGTCCTGACTCCTGCGTTACATTATTATCCACACTGTCTCTGCGTCGAGATGAGTTTGACGTTAGCACAGCCCCCCATGAAGTCAAACAATATCATTGGTCAAGATCGTCTCTGCCCGTCATGATTCATCCAATGATTGTGCAACATTCAATTATTTGAATCTGCGCGCACTTTCCTGAAGCACGTAGCCTAGACTAAAGAGACTGTCGGTACACGATCCGTTCTGCCTGCACGATCCGTTCTGCACATGCGCAAAATGTTCGCGCATGCGCGGTTGTACGAGGATTTACGACACTGCACGATCTGTTCCACACTTCCGGTCGACAGCCAAGCTAACGTTAGTTTAGCTAACAGCTAATTCGGCTAACTGCTAGCTGAGACAGCATGTAATAACTTTAAAAGACCCTCAAAATAAAACTTGAAAATAAACGTTGACATATATAACAAACACCTAACATATATAACAGCTGTTACGTCAGTTCTACTTTACTTGTGCTCATTTAAAATACAATCACTCAATACTTGTCTTTATTGTTATTACTGTGAAGTCTTAATTTAGCTGTAGTCTGCTTTTCCCATTACGTTTGAGTTAAAGTTATTTTAGACTGAATCTAGCTGTCAGCTAGCGGTTAGCCGAATTAGCTGTTAGCTAAACTAACGTTAGCTTCCCGGTGGAGGCTAGCCATAGGCTAGCGTGGAACAGATCGTGCAGGTCGTATGGATACGTAAAACAGTATTATCTTGCGCATGTGCAGAACGGATCGTGCAGGCAGAACGGATCGTGTACCGACAGAGACCATTTCTGTTTACATTTCTGTTTTTTCAACCATTTCAAGGTCTTACGTCGCTTCACGCCCTGATTATCAATGTTCACGTTGATGCTAGAAGCCTTGGTTGAAGCAAGCAAGCAAGCCTAGCATCCCTTCCCAGTCTTTCACACATTGCATGTATTGCTAAATTGAAAAAAAATATATTGCACACCAATGTAAAGCTTTATTCATACTGTGTCCTCCCTGTCTTTATTCACCGTATATTACCTCAGCCCATGAAAAACTCTTTGTTCCCTTTAACCTGTAGAAAGTGGGGAGAGGCAAAATGATTTGAGGGAGCAGTAGACTGCACAATGACCTTGCATTTTGTTGAACACTGTGACTCACTTTGGGTCTTAATATTAAGAAAAATTGTTTTAACAACAATTTTAACTTCATAAGGAAAAGAACGTGTATGCTACATATTCTATTTGAAGTACACCAAATACATTAAAAAGAGGTCTGTCCCGCATGCATATTAGTTTCTGACTGTGGGGAACTGGGAAAAACAGTAAAAACGTCCCCAAATTTCTGAATTGCTTATTTTCATGGCATTCACTGAGCCTTGCCTAAAACAGTTTGGAGTTTGTATTGGAAGACTCCACCGTTTTTAAAGTGGATTAACAGCCTTTTATGAAAAGCCTACTCCTTCAGTTTTGAAATGAAATCACAGATAATTTCTCAAATAAGCATAATGTTGCAGATGTCCATACTGTTTGTTGGTAGGCATGACTTTCATAGGAGGGGACACACTTTCCTATCAACGCAGGGTTGAATTAAACTGTATGAGGGTTGGAACTAGCGGAACAAGTTAGGTTAGGTGGTGTGCAAGTTAGGCAAGCAGGTACATACTGTATTTGAGGTACTGGTGTGCATTAATATTGATTTTCCACCCCTTATAAAAGTGTAGCATAGCTGTGGCACAGGCAATCCATTTAACTTATTAATGTTACACCTTAATGAAACACACATTGCCCAATATGTGCATCAATGCCTGTGTAACCATTGCAAGTCAATGGAAATTGTAGTGTAATTTCAGAGGCAGGGGTGGTCAGATCACCGAGGTCTTGGTGAGGCATTTAAGGTACCGGACATGCATGAATATTCATTCTACCCCACATAAGGGGGAAGCTCATGCTCTGAGCTGTTTGCATGACATAGACAGGAACAAACATCAAAAGCCAGAGTGGACACAGTATGAGACATCACCGCAGACATCAGCAAAGTAAGCAGTCAATGGAAAAAGATGTTGGGCCATGAATCTGAAATAGGCCCATGGCCTCCACGGAAGTGAAATGAGGCAAGAACATCAGATGCCCCCTAAAATATTAGGATGGTGAAGATGTAGGCTTACCCAGGCTGTAGGCTGCCTGGCTCTCTGTGTACTGTATCGTCATCCTGTAGGCCTATAGGGTTGTGGGCCTATGTGATGTGAACTGTGGCTGCACGATTCTTTTGTCAACTAATTTGCCAGACCAAAACATGATCATATATAGTGATGAGCATATCACAGACTTGGACTAAAATAGACATCATGTACATCCAAGGCCTGTAGTTTAGGTTGACTCTTGTCTCTTATGCATTCCCATAACTGAAGCTATGGCTTTGTTTCCACAAATATTTAAGTGAAAGAATGTTTATTTTTACAAAGAAAGATCTAAATACAGCATCTTTGTCACCAGTGGTGATTTGGTGCAGTAGTCCTAAAGCTTTTTAAGCTTGTGTGCTGCCAAGTTGTTTTACTGTTTGTATTACCATAAATATGCTTGCAAAATATTACAGTAGTGCAGTTTCTAATATAATTACATTGATCCAACTATAATTGAGAACAATTGCTTGTGGGTTTTTGCTGTGGAGTTGATGAGGCCATGCAGTGAGGGTTCATGTCAGCCTCATTCAATGCATTAAACAGGTATGGCTGGTCCTACCTGTCTCAGTACCTCTGTTAACCCCTCTTCAAATAACTGCAAAGCTAAAGTCCTACTCTATTGCTAGAATTTAGTAGACTTGCATTAAGAGACACTGGCCAGGATGAAGTTTGACAGCGATTAAAACACTAACACACAGTATGAGACCACATTGAATAAGCTAAAATGGACCCCTATACAGTATACCAATATTTACCCTCTGAAGTGTCTCTGATGCATATAGTGGATAGTTAATTGTAAATATTGTCAAATATGTTTACAAAGTAAACACACAGTACATTAATGGGATAAGTCTGTAGATATATTGAATAGTTGCTTTTAATCACTATAAAGTATTGTTTGTATGAAGTAAACCTGATATATTAACCATTAAAGTACAGTATATTAGATAGTTTCTTTTTAACACTATACAATATTGTTTATATAAAGTAGACCCTTATACATTTATGGGGAAAAGCCTGTAGACATAATGAAGAGTTGATTGTAACGTTTATATAAAGTAATGACTATAAAATAATGGTTCTGCAAGTTATTATCACATATTGTTTTTTGTACAGTAGAAAACCAGTATTAAACAGGAATTTACTGTAAATTGATTGGATAATCATGTAAAATAAATGCCTAAATCTTTTAAGATACTATTAATGGGCTGTCAAATAGGGTAATTTTACATTAATTTGACATGTAAATAACTATAAATGATTGTTTATTTAAAGTAAACAACATACATTAATGGTAAAAGTATGTAGATATATTGGAGAGTTGCTTGTAAATACTCTCAAATATTGTTTATATAAAGTAATGACTATTATTACAATGTTTCTGGAAGGTATTATCCCATTATCTTCTCTTTTTTGTACAGTAAAAACACAGTATTAAACAGGAATTTACCGTAAATAGATTGGATAATCATAAAATAAATGCCTAAAGGAGGGTATTTGAAAGTCATTTTACATCATTTTTATGTGTTTTACATCCAGGAATCTGTACTTTAACAGGGAGTTCTTGTGGATGGATTGAATAATCTTATGAATTTACCAAAGAAAACCGTATGAAAACATCAGTTTTCATTTAAATTATGTAATTTTAAGGTATTTTGCAATATTTTTCAGTGTTTGTACAGATTTATACATTTGTTTAACATTCTAAATATGTTTTTTGATTACAATTCTTTTTAAATCTACAGTAGTTGAACTGTGAAAATACAGAAAATGTACAGTAGATATCTGTATTTTAAAAATAAATTCTTTGTAGAATAACATAAGGTTTTTTACTGTCATTTCACGGTAAGTGTTTGGCAACTTTTGCTGCCAGACCTTTTACCATTTTTTCACGATTGTTTTTTAACGTTTCTTTACATTAAATTTAAGGTTTAACAGTAAAAAAACAGAAAGAGACCTCAATTTTACACACCGTAAAATTATGGGTTTTTTTTGTCTTTTTACATAAAATTCAATGTAATTTAACTTTCAAGACCGTTAAGCAATGGAATTATCCTGTTAAACAACTATATTATCTCATTATATCAATTTACAGACTAAAACCTTAATTTAATGGGTTTTTTTTAAAATAAAAGTATTTTTCTGTATTTTTCTGGCATTAACACTTAATGTAGAAAAAACGGAAAAAATCCGTAAAATTATACAGTGAATTCCAGTGAAATAACTTTTTTTTTTTACAGTGTACAGGTTGTTATTTAATAGGTAAGTGTACCCAGGTAGGTATTTTACAGCTGAGTATTCAACAGGCTATTAATATGCAGGTAGGTATTAGATAGTGGGTGCTGTATTGTGATATGTAATGTACAGCATCTCATAAAAGGTATTTTTAAGTAATTTGTACAGAGAGAGAGTGAGTGTGTGTGTTATTTTATGAGAGGTTAAGCCAAAAGGTCAATCAAATGATTAGCCTTCTCCAGGTCTGGGTAAAGTTAGGCCAGGGCTTTGTGAGAGACTAAGGTTTGGGATTACATGAGGTTAGGGCTTTTACATATATGTATGTATGCTTATATGCACATACTGTATATCCATGTGCACACTAAGTACAGTCCATTTACCATTACAATGACACCTACACACAAGGTTTACTAAGGGGTAACTAGATATAGCTAAGTGGCTGCTAGAGATACTAATAGTTCTGTGAATATGCTGAATACTTACATTCCAAGTCTTGAAGAACTGTGGGTCCTCCTCACGCAGGTATACTGGGAGGGCACGAAGGGCTACAGTACGCTTCATATTGACATGGCGCACTTCCTGGAAGAACAAGCAAAAATGAATATAACAGATTTCATTCTTCTTTCAGTATGGATGTGCTGACAAAATTTCATGGCATTTGGCAGTGTTAGACAGACAATGACACCCTGAGGCCCTGCTGTCCAGTGGGACCTGAAGCTCAAAGTTCATCTTTAACTCACCTGGAGATCATAAATCTTTAAGATGTCACGCAGCGCCTCTGATATCTTTCCGGTTCGTGCCGCCTTCTGCCTATACAAGGCCACCAGTCCAGGTGTATGTTGGTCAAGCACAGCATAGACTGGTTCCGTAGGTTGACGTTTGTGATGCATTGGAACTCAGCACAAAGCTACAAAACCAAAAAAACAAAAAAATAATTATATATAAACACTAATACTCGATTTGCAACAGAAAACACATTTGTGATGCAACATGTTCCGTTAAAATACATTGTTGAGCAACATGGTCACATGCAAAGTGATAATTCTTACCCACAGTGAATAGTGGCATTTGCTGTTCCATTTGAATGTGATCCATATTCAAAATTTGGCATAGAAATGTGTGAAGAGTGGCAGAAAAGAGAAAAAGTCTGTGTTTTACCTGTGATTCAATCCGAAGAGCCGGCCATTTCCCCAAGAAGTCCTTCACCTGTGGGTTTTCCTGAATTATCTCCTGGCGACGAAGGGCAAAGGTCTTCTGCATTAGCATTTCTATCAAGCGTAGGTTTTTCTGACTCTTCTGAACTTCGTCCATAATCTGCAGTCTCATTTCTTCCTAATTGGCCTGACTTTCTCCCTTGGGAAAGTTTGGAAGGAAGTTCACTTCAGCTCGTCTGGCTCTTTTTATGTTGGAGTGCGGGTGCTCTTTGTCAGGGTTATTTTTGCTCCTTTTACCTGCGTTGACAGACACCTCCAAACATCCAGATCTTGACAGCTTGCCATGATAATCCCCCATCTTAAATTTCAGGCTCATTTTCCATCCATACCATCCACTCACACTTCCAGGCTCTTTAAGACAAGGATGAGCTGTAACAAGAGCTTCAGCTGCCATACCCACATCATTGTCACTTGGGTAAGGTTTGAAGTTGTACATCACTGCAGCCATGTTCTCCAAGATGTTGTGCTTTTGGGATCTGGTTAATTTCAGTGTCTTTCCAGAAGTTGCAAATGCACTGTTTCCCTCTTCAAGCACATGCTCCACTTCATAAGAAAAAGTTGGCACAGGGAAGATGTCAGGCCAGGACTTCTGACGCTGGCTTATAGGCACAAGAGGAAGGATGTCTGTATCAGAAGATGCACATGAGCTGGTATCACTTTCTGATCTGATAATTTTCAATGTTGCCTTCTCTGGTAACTCTTGAATATCAACTAGACAACTGAGTTGTCCACCAAAGTCAGGATCCTCATAATGCAAGGTAAACTCAAAGTCCAGTCTTGGCTTGGCTTTTTCTCGCAGTATGTTGATTAGCTCTTTCACCGATTCTGGTCGCTCAGTCAAAGTTACCTTTATAGCAACATCTGTGGCAACATAAACACACAGCAGAAATTTTGGGGTTGCTGCCATCTTCTGAGGGACAAATCTATGTATGAAGATTGACATGGAAAAATAAGCAGATTTAGTAGTGCATACAAAAATGTAACAGCTAATTATCACCCTTTACATACTGGAAGTTTACCCTTGTGTTAAAATATGATTTAAGATCTACTACTTAGCATTTTTTTAAATCACAAGATGTAAATGTACTTTCAGTGCAACAGTATGAATCGTTTGGGCGTCAACAGCAATTTTCCTTCTACACTGTATGCAGAGAGGGGTGAGTTGTCATTGAGCTCTGCTACACTGTGGACAGTTACATTGCCTGGGTAAAGTTCATATGATCTCAGGTGTTCAATGTAGTGTGATTTGTGTCCTTGGCAAAGAAAAGTGACATTGTTAACAAGGAGGATCTGCTGAATTTTGCTAAATTGAGGCAGTCCACCCTCCTGCCCCACAGATACAAACATCCCAACATCATAATCAGTACCATCAATAATGATTTTTGATGTGCTGTAAATCAGGTTGCTGTCTGGTTTTTGCTTAATGTGTTCTTTTACAACCTCAGGAAGCTCTGAAACCAAGACAGAGGAGAAATTTGATGTCTGCTGATGTGGTTTAAAGAATGATGGTGCACTGAGGTAGTAGGCCATCATGTGCTGATGCCTAGTCGCTAGTGTTTTTAAAACATTCTTAAAGTTTAGTGTGTCATGTACTACACGCTTGAAAAAGCGGTGTTTGCCCTCAAACCGCATAGTCCACAAATGGACAAGAGGCCCAAAACACTGTATGAGATCTGGGTAGTGTTCAACATAATGATGTTTAGGGAGCAGCGTGAACTCTGGGAAAACCTCCTGAAGCATGTGTCTGTGATCCTGTATCTTTGTCTGCAAATACTGGATAGATGCGTCATCAAATGTTGGGGACAGCACAAGCTCCACAATATCTTTCAAATCCATCAATACAGTCCAAGCACCATCTCCCTCAGGGACTGTATTACCAATCATCAAAGGGAGTAATCTCAACAATGTGCTATTTTCGTGGCCATTGCCACCAATGGTCCTCTTTGCAGCAAAGTTCGTTGAAATAGGTCGTGGTTTATCAATCTTGTCTGTGTGTTGGTACGGGAATGACACAATTTTCCAGTTCAAATACTCAAGAGTAAAATATTTGAGCCGAATCATCTCCTTAATACATAGGGCCAACTCAACAGGTACAATACCCTCAAAAAGATCATGCAGGACATCAGGTGGGAAACCAGTGATGGTATGAAAATACTGCAACTTCTCTCTCAAGATGCAGTCCCCTTTGACACCACACTGGCTTTGACCACCCTCTTGTGTAACATCCTGCACATCACAGTCATGAGTGGCTTTAGTCCTTAGACTAAATTCACCATCTCTGACTTCGAGAGACTGAATTTGGTCTCGTTTAGCCTTGCAGAATCTACAAATATATCCTGCTCTAAAGGACTGCATAAAGCCTGCCAATGAGTGGGCTGCCAGATTATCAGACACAACACATAAAACTGTGCCACGGACTGACTGACCAAGGCAATCAATGAATACTCCATCTTCTTCAAGAATGCGAAGGTCTCGTAGCATAGGACCAAGTACTCCTTGATAGCCACACCTCTTAAGATCAGGTACCTTGCATAGTGCTGCTAGCTGAATCACATGCAGTGCTAATCGGTATTTAACTGGCAAATCAGCAACCACCCAGTACACTGAACAGAGTTTATGGATTTTCCTTGAAGTGCCTAGTGGATTTGCAATTTCAAAGTGACAGCTCTGAAGAAGACAACAAATTATTCTCTTGGAAATATGAGCCATCTTGATGGCTCATGTAATGACCTTTTTCTGAGCTCTTGGTTTCCTTGATTCTGTCAAGGATGTCAGTATGTTTGAACATTTTCTGGATCATCTGGAGCATAGGGACATAAACCACTGTGCATCCAGGCTCTAAAACATACTGCACTGGCATTACCACAGGGTAGTTTTTCTCAATAAATGTTTTTCTTCGTTTAGTTGAGGACAACTCCTCACCTTTAGCTGTGGCACTAAAAAAAATATTTGTGTCCATAACAGCATTCACCAAATCATTCACGATTGCTTCAGTAGGAGAGACATGATGCCTCTGTAGTATCTCTTGTATAGTATCTTTGACAAGAGGTTGAGACAGGGAAAATATCTGAGTCAGGTGATCAACTATTTCCTGAGATGCCATGTCAGAAACATGAAGAACAGTTTGCATCTTCAAGAACAAGGAGGACAAATTATGTTGTAACTGGGCCTTTAACTGGCTGGTGTCACACCAACTGTCAGACTCAGGAAAAGCAGATGTGCCTGCATGGTGACACTCGTGAGCAGGATCCTCGTCCTGAAGGACAGCCGTGTTTATGACTGGTGCACTATCATTCTCTGTTGATACAATGTCATCACAAAAGTTTAAACTGCCTTCATGTGTCCTACTTTTGTGTGCATTAAATGATGAATAGACATTTGTGCGGTAGTTGCAGTCCTTAAATGGGCATGGTACATTCTCATGTTTTTTTAAATGTCCCCTTAAATGACTGAACAGTGTCACCTCTGAGAAAGGCTGTTTGAAGTCACACAATGGACAGTTAAAAAGTGTATGTCTTACTTGTGCTCTTTCACCTGCACCAGTTTTGCATGTGTCTTTGTGGACACGTGATAAATGAATTTTCAATGCATTAAATGATGGAAATGTACAAATACAAGAGTTGTGGAGACATGGCAAAGGGCTAACTCTTGAATAATGACTATGCTGTAAACAGTAGTGCCTAAATAAATGGGCCCGGGTGTCTGAGGTGACAGCACACAACTTGCACTTCCACTCCATTGAATCATTTGACCACTAAAATTCCTTATGCTTCAGACTCACTACTTATAAACTTAACATAGTTAATGTTCCTGCATGTGAAATGTGTGATTACCACAGAAAGGTCAGACTTGTTCAATATTTGGAGTAAGTTGGTCCTGTGGGCACAGATAAAACAATCAATATGAAACCAGTCAAATTATGCAATCAACCTCTTTACAAATTAATGATACAAAATTTCAAGTGTTAATGTAACTTACCAATAAAGTTGCTCTCTGGTGAGTCTAGTGACAATGTAGGACTGCACATGCACACAAAAACAGACAGCAAGATATTTAATTTTTAACTTTTGATTGATTTACTTAAGGACAGAAAAAGCAAAAATAATTGGCAAAGACTGGGTTTTATAGATACTATTACAACTCACTTCGCAAAAAACGATCAAAGTTTTAAGTGTCCATGCATTCACTGCTGACTGCCTAAAATAACTGATCTAGACCAGGGCTGACCCACCAACCAGTGAAGCACTTTATGACCAAGAGTGCAAATAAAAATGTTATCAGATTTCAAAATACAGGTGGGGTCTTATCTGCTTTATGCTTAGATATTATGAAATCACACAGTGTGTGTCTGCTTCCGCTCTTCCTACACTTTTAAATTAATTGTCTGACAAAACAGAAGCCATGTTGTTCGACTTCAGAGGGTGGCTAACTGGTTATTCACAAATATTAGCTCAAGATATAGTGTAAGGCCAGCTTTATATGCTAATGAATTAGGCTCCAAATAAAAGAAATGGTGCAAAATAGGTTACAGCATAAATTAACATTTGAGTCACCTTGATTTTGGGGGATGCTCACTGCACTTCTTCCACTTCAACTTATAATGAAAGAAGTTTGTAAAGGCTTAATGACAACTTGCAGAGTTCATTCGGTAACTATTATGCCCATAACCTTAACTTTGTGTGAGTAAAAGTTACAGCTAACGTTAGCCACTAGCTCATTTGGTTGCATGTAGGACTAGCATCACATTGAACTTACCAGAGCAGGGTGCTTAACACAAACAGCAGCAACACACTCAAAAACAGAAGGACTATCGCTTGCTAAAAAGAGTTATTGACTAACATTAACATTATTGCCTTGCCACGACATTAACAGTACACAGGATATTATCTGTCACTAGCAGGCGGACTGACGGTAATTGTGCTTTCGGCGCGTAAAAATTGCGCTCGGTGCCATGAAGCTGCGCGCTTACAACTTATATATTAAAAATAACCTCGTCTAACAGTCAAATATCACGTGTAATAAGATATTCTTACAATGTTACAACAAGCAAAGTAGTTTTGAAGTGTTTTGGTTTACTTACAAGTTGTTTCATGCTCAACACCGCGTCGCTCGCAAGGACAGCCATCTTGGATAGATTTTTCAGGTAACGTCAGTTAGGGCCGCACGTCATGACGTCATATCACGTGATACACAGTACTCTTAAAAATAGTGAGTGAACCAGCGGTGTTCACTCAGAAATGCTGAGCTACACAAAGATAAAAATACATATTTGTTCATAGACATTAATAGTTTAAAGGTGGATTAACTCAGCAAGAGATTTTAACTGTAGTGACCTCAGTCTTTATAAGCTAGTAGTACTGTTCGGGCTTACAGTGCAGGTTAAGGATTTATCTAATAGATTCCTCAGCAGAGGGCACAAACAAGAGTGGGTAAATACTGCAATGGAACATCTCACAAGATGAATGCCTTCGGGCTACAAAAAAGAGCACTGGTAAGAAGACTAATGCCCCCATGTGTTGCGTAAAATACTCCCCACTGGGTCTTTTAGTGTAATAAGTCTGTCCAAAAACACTGGCACATCATTGATTCAGATCCCAGTCTAAAAAAAATGTTCCCAGATAAGCGGAGTATGGATTTTTTTAGCGTGCACCTAACCTAAGAGAATGTTTAGTTAGGATCGATATGCGCCTTCATCGCGCACCACTCCTACCGCCTGTGCCAGATGGAAATTCTAGGTGTGGCAGCTATGTACAGTGTTCATACACTCATAAATGTAAAACGTTCAACCACCCGCACACTGGCAAAGCGACACACATTAGTGGTGCTATCACCTGTACCACCACACATGTCATATACATGATCGTTTGTCCTTAAGGCCTGGCATATGTGGACAAAAACATGCGTGCGTTGCGCACGAGGATCTGTGAACATAGGAGCATCATTAGAACGGGGGACAAACACAGTCCCGTAGCTGCCCACTTTAAGCGAACTGGTCACAATGTTAGCGCATTGAGAAATGTTGCGGTGGAGTATGTTAAGAACCCTCCAAGAGGGCGTGATCATGGCAGAGAGAAACGTTTTGGATTTATTACCTCAACACAATGTCTCCAAACAGGTTAAATGAAGAATTTGATAGAAATCCTTTTCTGTAATGTCTTTTTTGTGATATTGTGTGTGGGATTGGTCTAATGTGAAAAATAGTGTAAATGTGGGATAGTGGAGCACATGATGTAATTTTCTTCATTTTTTCATTGTCTGTGTGCAGATTGTGTATATGTAATTTTATCACTAGTGGTTTTATGTGGTGACTATGGTAAAGGTGGCACTTAGGCCCATCAAGGCCTTGGTAATCAGTTCAAATGAGCTCAGCTGATTGCAGTTTGTGCCCTATGTACATGCTTGAGCCACTGATATATGCTTTTTGACGTAGGAAGACCCAGCAGGGGTTGAAACATTGCAGCACAATAACCTTATGGGAGTATCAGCAGAGTGTGGGCATTTCATTCTTTTCAATGGAATATAAACTGCCAGTGATATCAGAGTTTAATTATTTAGTGTTTCAGTGTCTATTTGGGATGCAGATCAACATATTTAACAATAGAAGGAGCTCATTGTGGCCTAATGGCCCACAGGATATGAAGAGGATTTAGTAGGTAAGTCAGTGTCCATTTATTTGTTGTCATGGTGTCTTGTGTTTAAACCATCATACAGTTGGTTTGTCATTGATGTGGATTTGCTGCTCATGTGAATCCTAGAAGTTCCTCTCTCTTCTATAGTTCAGTAACAGCTCAGCTCCTCCCTGAGTCTCTCTGTCTACTCGTAGCTCTGTATTTTCACTTCTCAGTTACTCTTCTAAGGTAAAGGGATTCCAGATTACATCATATTGAAATTTAACAGTGTGTGTTTCCCTCTGGTGGATGTTGTGGAGTATTGTGTTGTCTTTGCTCCAAAGGTTTTTGTACAGAGTTTTGGTGTTTCCTGTCACTGTGGGCTGCAGAGCACAGTAGTACACAGCAGAGTCAGACAGCTGAAGCTTCTGGATCTTCAGAGGAACTGATGTCTTGTTGATTGTAGCATCAAATCTATCTATCTTAAACTCTGCAGCATTTTCTACTGTTGTTGAGAAACGCTTCAGCATGTACTTTGGGTAATGCTTAACTTCTTGTTTGTACCAGAACAAATAGGGATATGTATCACTAGTCTCAAATGTACAGCCAAGAGTAACTGTCTCTCCTTCAGTAGTAATGACATCTCCTGTTGGCTGGATCACTCTGTCTTCTCCTTTACACTCTGGGGAAGAAGAGAACATGCAGAGGAAGAGATGAATCGATGAAGATGATTGATTAAAGGAGAACAATCAGTATTTTAAATAGTTACCTAGCCAGAGAGTCAGAATCAGGATGTTAGTCAGCCAGTGTTTCATGTCTGCAGTGAGAGGGGAGGAGAGAGAGGAAGAGCATTGATACTCTGATGGATCTGGGCCTTCACATCATTGGTCCTTCCTCTTCATCATCTATTGAGGAAATCTCAACAATTTGTGATTGTCCTGAACAGTGTGTGACTCCCTCTGGTGGATGTTGTGGAGTATATTTTTGTCTTTGCTCCAAAGGTTTTTGTACAGAGTTTTGGTGTTTCCTGTCACTGTGGGCCTCAGAGCACAGTAGTACACAGCAGAGTCTGAAAGTTTAGCTGAGGAGATCTGCAGATCTATTTTGGTTTCATCCTCAGTCACTGAAAGAGACAGTCCAGATTTTGTTGCATTTTGCGATCCCAAGTGAAAGATGATGAACTCTGGTGGTTTTCCTGGATATTGTCGATACCAGAAGAAGTAATCACCATCAGCTTCTTGTTTGGAGTATCTGTAGGACAGAGTAACAGAGCTGCCTTCTAAACTGTTCTCTTCTTTCTCTACTGGAATCAGTTCTTCATAGCTGACACCTAAAGGAAGAGATCATTTCTTATAGCATTTGATAAAACTCATTGATTCAACAGATTAAGAAAATATTGAAATTTAAGTTTTCCTCAATGCAGAATCTAACAAACCTGTTAGAATAATAAAAAAATAAAACAAAAAATGCTGCAGTGACAGCATGTTGAATAAAGGTAATGTTGATGGTTTGTGTATTGATCTCTGTTGAATATAGAAGTTCCTCTCTCTTCTATAGTTCAGTAACAGCTCAGCTCCTCCCTGAAGGTCTCTTTCTCCTCTTAGGTCTGTATCTTCACCTCTCTGTTATACTTCCTCCAGTTAACAGACTGGTGGCCATACTTTGTACCATTTTGTTGTTTATCCTTCTAAAATAAGAATTACATAAAATTAGATGCGATGATTTAATGCTTTGATCACCTTTTCAGGGTTTACAAACACAAGAAGGATGAAGAAGTTGAAACATCATTTCATCACTACATATATTTTTTATTGTTTTTATTTAACCTTTATTTAACCAGGTAGGCCGTTGAGAACAAGTTCTCATTTGCAATGGCGACCTGGCCAAGAGAAGCATAAGCGTGCAGGACAACATACAGTTTCACATTCAATACATTACAAGAAAACAGAATAGAATATGGTCCATGAAGGCTGCATAAAGTAAAGAGTTAAGTAGGCATTACAAAGCCTGTGCAAAGTGAGGTGTAAGGAAGTCGATGGAAATGCGAAAGTGATATGGTAATAACACAAATGATCATGAATAGACAGTCAAGTGCAAATTGTGGTCTAGTTAGTGATGATATAACGCAATGTGTATGAAAAGGCTATTTGAATGCTAAAACGTGGTGAAGCGTCAGTTAGTGCAAATAGTGGTCTAGGTAGTGTGTAGATCAGTAATAACAAAATGTACATGAGTAAGCAGACTATATAAATGCTGAAATGTTGTAAAAAGTCAGTATACAATTGCTCTATAATGTGGTCTAGATAATCACATTATGCACTATCTATCTTAGTATAGTTTAATTTGACCAGAATCACAGAATTTTGTGAGGAAAATGTAATCTCAATTTCTGCCTTAGAAACACTTTATATGATAAAAAACAGCTGCCACAATTACTGGACATTAATATAATGTTGAATTACAGATTGTCAGGAAAATGGAAATAATATTGTCCAAAGACATGTAAACAGAGAATGAGGGAACCTAGGATTGAACCCTGTGGTACACCACAATAATGCCCTGTTTACACCATGATGCTCACGGGTTAAAACGAAAAAATATATTATTGGAATTTCCTTTCATTTATACGACGACGGAGTTTTTGGGGCTTAAAAACACAAAAAAACTTAAAAAAGCTCCACCGTCGCGTTACCGTCTAAAGGGTAAAAACGCAAAAGTCTGAAGACAGCGGTGTGGAGAGAGACAAGAAAAGACGTCCAGGTAGTCTGTTGTTACGGAGTAGGCTACGGAAATTATAGGCTCCTGTTATCTAAAAAATTCCAATGTGATGGCTCAATATTTTTTAATGATTTCGACAATGTGGATAAGGTTGTTATAGTTCGATGACCATATGTAGGCTATTCATTTGAGCCAGAGTAGGCTACAACGTTGCGGATGAAGAGAAAGAGAGAGAGCGTGTGGCAGCGGCCAGAGGACGGTCTGCTTCAGCCTCCTCTGACCGCTGCCTCTCGCTCTCAAGCAGCAGCTGAAGGGCTGGGAGGCTCAGGATATTGGTAGTGCTCCCGTGGGTGATGTGCTGTGGCTTATCATGGTCGACTGTGCCGGTCATCATCAGACAAACATGCAACTCCACCTCCTCGTCTGTCCAGACGAGCTTTTGTTGTTCTCTTCGACATGTTTTGGTTTGGCGCTACTAAGGAGAGAAGTAGAAGGAAGGTTCTACCTAGGCGCGCATACTTGGTGGTGTTTTGTGGCAGTGCCACCTAGCTGCCTGGTGTGCAAACTACATCGAATTTCACACACTTTTGCGTCACCATATGCATGCAGATTTCCCACCCAAAACTCTCGTCTAAAAGCGGAATAAAAAGTGAGAATGCAACGCCACTTTTGTGTTTTCTTTTCAGATTGTTTCCGTCTAAACTTAGCCTAAATCAACCTGAAGAGAAAAAACAAACTTCTTTCATAGAGATAAGAACAACACCATGAACTGATTCTGTGATGTTAACCAGAGTTGAAATAGAGCTCGATGTCAGGGGATGTGCTTTTAAAATCAGTTATGAGGTATTGTTCATGAACATAATATCACACCTATTAACACCTTCACATCATTGGTCCATCCTCTTTATTATCTGTTGAAGGACACTCAACAATTTGTAATTTACCTGAAGTTTAACAGTGTGTGACTCCCTCTAGTGGATGTTGTGGAGTATTGTGTTGTCTTTGCTCCAGAGGTTTTTGTACAGAGTTTTGGTGTTTCCTGTCACTGTGGGCTGCAGAGCACAGTAGTACACAGCAAAGTCAGACAGCTGAAGCTTCTGGATCTTCAGAGGAAAGGACTTATCCTTGATTGTAGCATCAACTCTCTCTAGCCTTCTAGAATTATCAGCTTCTACAGAAAAACGTTGCAGCATGTACTTTGGGAAATCATTTACTTCTTGTTTGTACCAGAACAAATTGGGACTTGCTCTAGTTGTCTCAAATGTACAGCCAAGAGTAACTGTCTCTCCTTCAGTAGTAATGACATCTGTTGGCTGTATCACTCTGTCTTCTCCTTTACACTCTGGGGAAAAAGAGACCATGCAGAGGAGATAAATTAATAAAGATGATTACAACAATCAGTAGGATTAAAGAGTTACCTAACCAGAGAGTCAGAAACAGACAATAAGAATAGTCTGGATTTTAATTAACTGATGTTATAAATGATATTAAATGATCATTAGAAGGTACTAGATTACAATATACATGGTCTGTTTTGCTGTTCTGTATAATAAACATTAAAAGCACTTAACAGTTCAGTTAATTGTGAAAAATGCTGAGAGAGAAAACATATTCATATCTTACCAAAGAAAAGAGCAGCAAGAATAATCCACAGCCAATGTTCCATCTCTACAACAAGGTTTAAATCAACAGGAGAAACTAGCTGATGTTCAACATTCAGTCTGAGAATTGTTCTCTTCACAGCAGCACTTATTATTGACTGAATGGTTGAACACAGTGCAGAAGTAGTGCACCTCCTACTTGATAATGTCGCCCTCTAGTGGAGGTACAACGTTCAGTACAAAAGTGTTGGGAAAAAAGTCTTGTCACTGTGTCAGCTTGTGTTTTTGTTCAGAGACTGTTGGTTTGCTGTCACTGTGGGCCTCACAGCACAGTAGTACAGAGCAGAGTCTGTCACTGCAGCAGAGGAGATCTGAAGAACCATTTTGGTTTTATCCTCACTTACAGAAACGGACAGTCCAGAGGGTCCGTGTACTTGGTGGCCAACGGATTTTCGTTTTGAAAGGAAAAAAACAAAAATGAAAAATGGCCAGTTTCCCAATTGCCATTAGTAAATAGGAAAACAAAAAACGGAAAACAACCCATTATTCGTTTTTTGTTTTGATATTAAAAAACGGAAAACGAAAAACAATCTCGTTATCCGATTTTCTTTGATGTATTTGTAGAGGGAACTCGGAAATTAAAATGTGTGTATAAATCTTATTCCTTTGTCAGTACCCGATCCGTACCGCCTGTAAAATCTGTTCTGTGCACTGCCTGATCAGTTCTACGCTTGCGCGAACACCGGCAAACTTCACAGCTCTATGCACGCATTGGCGTAAGGATGTTTGGACATTCCCGGTTACCGGAAGAAAACATTAGAGAGTGACAGTAGACCGTTATGATGGCAGAGATGAAGTTTACAAGGTGTTTGCTGGAGTTGCCTAAAGTATCTGTTAATGATATACGGAGCGTCGTCTGGCCATCCAGTACAACACCATGTAGCAAATTAAATAAAGGCTTCAAATTTTACGTTTCGTCATTTCTTTGCAACTTTGAAGGTAATTTGCTAACGCTAGCTAGCCTGAGCTAGAAGCCTTGCTTTGGTGTTATAAGTCATGACTCCGTCCTGCTTCAGGTTAACCATGTTTTAAATAAAGTTTAAGCATGTGTATACCTCTCACTGTGTTTGTACTTTCATGAAAGTATCAGGTAAAAACAGGGCTACAAATGAGATCTATGTGAGAGACAAGCTAACTCCTAGCAAACTATTATGTAGCTCAATGCTGGACATTTCACCCCTAATTCCGGTCACTTTACTGTATTTGTATTTGTTTAGTATTTGGTTTAGAAGCCTTTATTGGTGATTTTTTACGGTACAAAGTCCTGCAACATACGTACATAGCTAGCTATATATGCTCCGCTATGTCGCGTTAGCATGCAGCTACAATAGTTAGCTATGAGTATGCTAACGTTAGATTGTAGTGGAACGAAGCAGCACTTTCTAACGTCAAAAATCGCGGACTAAACACTACACAATTGGACATGTTTCAGCAGGAATGTGACCCGGAATTGGGGAGAATTTAACAACATTGCCAGCTAAGATGACCGTTAGCATGTAGCTACTATAGTGTTTACTGCCATTAGCATGTAGCTACTATAGTGGTATACAGCAGTGGTGGCTGGGAGAGCTGTCATCCCATCTTCAAAAGGACACTTATGTACGTTTACACTTCATGGCATTAATAATAGACAGTCTATGGTTATTAGTCAAGACGAAGTATTAGGTAAAAACATTAACGTAAACAACACAACAACGATGTCGCTACACGGTTTTGGATCAGTGACAAGTTTAGAATGTTTGTAGCTATGACTATTGTATAATAAAGATTTAATAAAAAAAGATTTAATGAAAAAGTTGTAATGTTTGGTCGTAAAGTGTTGACACATGTTACTTATATACAGTCTATCGTGCAGGCAGAACGGATCGTGTACCGACAGTTACAAATCGCACAGGGACATTGTTAGTTTTCTACTACGTAATTATGCGCATGCACAGAACGGATCTTACAGGCGGTACTGGCCAATAAATGCTATTGAAGGGCGGGTCTTGGCGTGGTGGGAGTAACTTCCGGGTCATGAAAAAAATACCAATGCAAAATTAAGGAATACGACTTATACACACGTATTTTAATTTCCGAGTTCCATCTACAAATACATCAAAGACAATCGGATAACGAGATTGTTTTTCGTTTTCCGTTTTTTAATATCAAAACAAAAAACGAATAATGGGTTGTTTTCCGTTTTTTGTTTTCCTATTTGCTAATGGTAATTGGGAAACTGGCCGTTTTTCGTTTTTGTTTTTTTCCTTTCAAAACGAAAATCCGTTGGCCACCAAGTACAGTGACAGTACAGTTCCAGCAGCTTGTCAGTGTGTCAGCTTGTGTTTTTGTACAGAGACTGTGGGTTTGCTGCCACTGTGGGCCTCACAGCACAGTAGTACAGAGCAGAGTCTGTCACTGCAGCAGAGGAGATCTGAAGAACCATTTTGGTTTCATCCTCACTTACAGAAACAGACAGTCCAGAGTTTGTTTCATTTTGCGTTCCAGAGTGAAACATGAGGAACTTTGGTGGTTTTCCTGGATATTGTCGATACCAGAAGAAATCAGCACCAGTTGCTTGTTTGGAGTATCTGTAGGACAGAGTAACAGAGCTGCCTTCTAAACTGTTCTTTTCTCTCTCTACTGGAGTGAGTTCGTCACACCTGACACCTAAAGGAAGACATAACTCTGTAATTTCATATTGTAAAAGACTTAAAACATGATTCACATTCAGATGGTTTTAGAATAAAACGTGTTAATGCTTCATAATCTAACATACCTGTTAGAATGGAGAGAAACATCAGAGAAAACACACAATGCTGCAGTGACAGCATGTTGAATAAAGGTAATGTTGATGGTTTGTGTATTGAACTCTGTTGAATATAGAAGTTCCTCTCTCTTCTATAGTTCAGTAACAGCTTAGCTCCTCCCTGAATGTCTTCAGATGTCTCTTAGATCTGTATCTTCACCTCTCTATTTCGCTTCCTCCGGAAAACTGAAATAATATCATCCAAAGACATGTAAACAGAGAATAAGGGGACCTAGGATTGAACCCTATGGTACACCACAATAAATAAGCCTTATAGGAGTAAGGCGCAAGTAAGGAGCACTATGCAGTTTTGGCCATTTCTTGGATGTTTTCTGGCTTTTTGCTCGCAGGTTTCTCTATAGAGCTCCCCTTTAGCTTCGGACTAGATATTTGGCAGCTCCTATGTTTACTTGTGTCTGAGTCCTTGCTCAGTCTGCGTTTTCCTCTTTCTCTGTTCCTCCGTCAATGCTGTCCTAGATTTCTGCTTCTTTTAGCCAGCTCAGCCATGAAAATAGTGTGAAAAACTCCATTGCTACCTTGTCCTTATAGCTAGCCGCTTCCTGGATGTGTGCAGTTCATTACATCATGAAAACTGATTTCACACGATACTTCCTGACGCTGAGGACGGTGGCTCGCCGGCCGAACCATATTTGAAAGTTACAAGGGTGTTTTTTCCGCTCACAGGCGCTAGGGGGAAGCGGACGACCACCATTCAACGCGAAAAAAGTCAGATAACTATTCCAATTACTCTGAAGCTGTTCAGTTAAGTTAAATTAAGCTAAAGAAACTGCATAGTTCCCCTATAAGAGAAAAACACAAACTTCTTTCATAAAGAGAAGAACAAAACTATGAGCTGATTCTGTGATGCTAACCAGAGTTTAAATAGAGCTCTGTTGGATGTCAGGGGATTTGCTGTTATAATCAGTTATGAGGTATTTGAGGTAGGTTCATGAACATAATATCCCACAACACCTCATTATCATACTATTGAAGAAAACACTTTTCCTTTCATCTTTAGAGCTTCATTTTCTGTTATTGTCACCTCTACAAAGAATCTAGACTGTATCATTACATACTATACAATGTTTATCAGTGTGTGACTCCCTCTGGTGGATGTTGTGGAGTATTGTGTTGTCTTTGCTCCAAAGGTTTTTGTACAGAGTTTTGGTGTTTCCTGTCACTGTGGGCCTCAGAGCACAGTAGTACACAGCAGAGTCTTTTACTTCAGCAGAGGAGATATTCATGTGGATTATTTTGTCCTTCACTGGACTGGACCTTTCATTGTTGTTCCTGTTCCTAAATGAAAGATGATGATCTCTGGTGGTTTTCCTGGATATTGTCGATACCAGTAAAACTCATCACCACTAGTTGCTTGTTTGGAGTATCTGTAGGACAGAGTAACAGAGCTGTCTTCTAAACTGTTCTCTTCTTTCTTTACTGGAGTTAGTTTATTCACAGCTGACACCTAAAGGAAGAGATAATATAGCCTCGAGAAATGTTCTACATTCAGAAAACATTGAAGTCAAACTTTTCCTTAAAGTGCCCATATTATGAAAAAAACACTTTTTCTGGGATTTGGGGTATTATGTTGTGTCTCTGGTGCTTCCACACACATACAAACTTTGAAAAAAATCCATCCATGCTGTTTAGAGTGAGATACAGTTTCTGAATGTGTCCTGCCTTCATTTTCTGGGCGAGCTGTTCAAAATCGGCACGGCTTGTGACGTCACAAGCCGAAACGAGCAGGCTAACCGCAACCATTAGCTCATAGCGTTAGCATGCTGACGCTAGCATGCTAACGCTAGCATGCTACCTCGTTCTCAATAGCAAAGCACTGCTACAACACACACAAGTTCACCATAATCTACAAAAGAACTACTTCCATGTGCGCCCTCATTTAGAAGTCTCCCAGCTAATCCTGCCTTGTAACTGACCAAAGTTGTAGAAACAGCCTTTCTTTTACTGTCTATGGAGCTAGCTAGCTGACATGATCTACATCTGAGCTACTGGGCATGTGCAGTGCAATCAAAGATGGTACAGAAGAAGAAGAAGAAAAGAGGTCTCACTCTGTAGCTAAAACAGAGACCAGCTGAAAAGAGGATCTGCAGCAGTGAGAGAGAGCGGTGCAGTACAACAACAATATGGTGTTTTTTGAAAATTAAACCATGTAAACCTATTCTGGTGCAACATTAAAATACAATTATGAACCTGAAAATGAGCATAATATGGCTGCTTTAACGCAGAATCTGACAAACCTTTTAAAAGAACTAGAAACATCAGAGAAAACACACAATGCTGCAGTGACAGCATGTTGAATAAAGGTAATGTTGATGGTTTGTGTATTGATCTCTGTTGAATATAGAAGTTCCTCTCTCTTCTATAGTTCAGTAACAGCTCAGCTCCTCCCTGAGTCTCTCCGTCTCCTCGTAGCTTTTTATTTTCACTTCTCTCTGTTACACTTTTAAGATGTGATTCTAGACTAAATCATGAAAAATATTGAAGTTTAACAGTGTGTGGCTCCATCTGGTGGACATTGTGGCTGTGCCGGGTACAAGATAGGGCCCTCAGTTGGTGGATTAGAAGGAGGAACTTGATCACAGTAACAGGGCTCATTCACAACCCTGGGTTATTCCCCCTACTGACAACTTTACACCTAACACATTTTGTGCCTCTCTCCTTTCCTACTGTGACTTCTCTTGCCCATTGTCATCATTTAAAAAGATGGTAAGTCTCTAGCTCTTATTGCTATAAAATGATGAAAATATGAATAAGAGATGACATTTTTCATCGAGTATGATCGTGTCGGTCTCCGAGGGTTTAAGAGAGGAAAGTGCAAGGCATAAAGAGCAGAAAATGCAAGGCATAAAAATAGGAAAAACGTGAGGTGCAAAGAGCTGGAAAGGCAAGGAATAAAGAGAGAGATAATGTAAGGCATAAAGAGAGGAAAAACATGAAGCTTAAAGAGCACGTAAAAAGTTCTATTCATGAACTTTCAAGGCTACATTCTGTGATGTCACAGATGATGTCATAGTTAAGGTGGCATCGTCATTTGTATTCCACAAGAGACAACACTTCATGATATCAAATTCCTGTGAAACAATCAATGACACAATGGTGACATCATAGAACCCTATGATGTCACAGAACATTGTCTTCAGAGTTTATAAATAGGACCCGTTTCCCCCATCAGGTTGTTTTTTGACATTGCCACGTAGACGCAGACATGCCGCTCGCTCCGTTGGTAGACGTAGGAGGACTCACAGGTCCTACCATGTCCACAGACGGAGGAGAGTTGTCCGACGCAGACGCTAGCCAATAAACATGTAGCCCAAGGATAAAATGACAGTACCCTTAGTTCTTTTAAGCCATAGAATAGTATACTTCATTTATCAATTCTTTCATTAACATCAACATCATGTTTGGTAAAAAAAAGAAGAAGAAAGAAAGAAAGAAACCAGGGTTTGGACCGAGCAAGAACAGCGAACCATCATGACATCAGTGTCATCATGTGGTTCCTCTGATGAAGTCAATGATTTCTCACACAAATTAACAGACTCAATCAACAGCAGTCGTTTTATATTGTGAGCACTTTGTGATTAATTAATTTGAGACTTGTTTAAGAAACATTCTAATGTAATGTGCTACACAATAACATTATCACCTTATATTCTAAGTGTAATGACAAATCCATAAAGACATTGTTAAAAAAAGATCAAAAATCGGTAATAGTGAAAAAGTGAACATGCAAATGATGTTGCGTATGTTTAAAAAAGGAATTCTGAATAATAATTTAACTTACCTGGTGATGTTCTTAGTTCCATCATCTACCTGTTTTTGGTATTTCTTTGGGTCGGGATGTCAGCTTATCCAATCCACGACAACCAAATGATAATAAAATAAATAGATATGTTAAACTAATACGATACTAATATACTATCACTAAAGACACTGATAAAACTAAAAACATAGGGAGTAGTGAATGACAAAAAATGGAAATTACGTTTTGAATGTTAACAAAAAAAAAATCCTGACTAACAATTTAACTTACCTGGTGATGTTCTGAGTTCCATCCAGCTGGTTTTGGTATTTCTTCGGGTCAGGAAGTCAGCTGACCCAATCTGGTAAAAGAGAAAGTGAGATTTGTTATATATTATTTCTTGTGTGTAACAGGTCCTATTTATAATCTCTCAAGTCTATGTTCTGTGATGTCACTGATGATGTCACAGTTTATGATCTCTGACCTCTGATGAAGTCAATGATTTGTCTCACAACATTGTGATTTCAGATATCCACAACTTCATTCTTCGTAGGACAGATGACGTCACTTTATCAATTATGTGGAGCTTTTAAATTCAGATATATACAATGTTATTCTTCTGATCCAGAATGAACATGCTAGATTTATGCAGTAGGATTCTTACTAGTTAGAACTCCATTTTTAGACATCTACAATCCAACTGTTACTGGTCATAATTTTAATTTAGGATATCCAAAATGAAAAACATATACCAACAATACATTTGTGGATATCTGCAATTGCATTGTTTCTAGTCATAATTGTACTGTAGATATTTGTCTTTTTTTAAGATTATTTTTTGGGGCTTTTTTCCCTTTATTTTGAAAGTAACTGGATAGACATGAAAGGGGGAGAGAGATGGGGGATGACACGCAGCAGAGAGCAGCAGGCTGGAATCGAACCTGTGCGGCTGCAGGACTCAGCCAACATGGGGCGAACGCTCTTACTGGCTGATCTAGAGGCCACCCCATAATTGTAGATATTTCAACCTAATTTTTACAGTCTATGGTAATCACTCGTGAACTCTGAGCTTTCAGAAGATTTCCACCTCCGAGTTTGTGAAAATCACAACAGGGGGAAGTTCTTATGGACTCTTGTTGTGAACATGCTAAACACGACCCCATCTGAAAGCAGCACTACCATCATCAAAGTTGGCATTGTGAGATCATAAATGGTGATGTGACATCACAGAACATTGTCCTGAGAGTTCATAAATAGGACCCGTTACTCCCATCAGGTTGTTTTTTGACAATGCCACGCAGACGCAGACACGCTGCTTGCCCCGTTTGTAGACATAGGAGGACTCACAGGTTCTCCCATGTCCACAGACGGAGGAGAGACGCAATGTGCTTGCTCCTGGGGAAAGTGTTGGAATTGATGGCTCATTGTGAATCCACCCAACATTAATAAACATGTAGACCAAACATGAAATGACAGTGCCCTCAGTTCTTTTAAGCCATAGAATAGTAAAAAAAAAAAGATATACTTCATTTATAAATGGTTTTATTAACATCAACATCATGTTTGGTAAAAAAAAAAAAAGAAGAAGAAAGAAAGAAACCAGAATTTGGTCTGAGCAAAAACAGTGAACCATCATGACATCAGTGTCATCATGTGGTTCCTCTGATGAAGTCAATGATTTATCACACAAATTAACAGACTCAATCAACATTGTATAATCTTAAAATCAACGGGCACATGCTACAAACATTTCGACTTTGGAAGGGGTGTAATTCATACTTGCGTTTGGGCAAAGGCTCCGTGCACCGGGAAAAAGCGTAAAACCTGGGCTGTGAGCAAACGCCAAAATAACAACGGTTTGATAATCTCGCTCTACTTATTGCTATCTGGCGATATACATCAATGCCCAGGTCCAGAGTCTGTACTCAGAGGAAACCTGCCAAAAAAGGCACAAATAGAGGAAGCAACCAGTCACCTGCAGCTTGCTGCTGTCGAGAGCGTGGACCTGGCTTTGGGTCTGCTGGATGTTGTGCAGTCGAATGTGGTTAGCGATGCGGCTGGTGGACACTGGCAGCTGCAGCAGACGCAGCAGGAGATGCCTGGTGCGAACGCGGCGGTAGACGCTAGAGCCGGTGGATTCCGGGTGCCAAGGCAGACGAGTGTACAGCTGCAGTGTGTTGCTGAGGCTGCAATGCCAGACGCTGGTAGACAACGGCCACTGGAGGGGATGAGGACGCTGCGGTCAACGGAGTCTCTGGCAACTGGAGGACATGCAACACTGACGGGACTGCTATCCGAGGGAGGTGAGGAGGCGGAAACGCACTGTGTTTGTCTGGAGACACCAGTAGGGTTGGCTACAAAATTGATGCCGAAGGCTACTACCGTGAGAAGTAACAACTTGGTCTTCACTGAGGAACAAATATCCGTTTTTGCATCGAAGGGTATGCATTGTTTTCATTTAAACATTCGCAGCTTACTGCCAAAGATTACGGAGGTACGTGAGCTGGCCAGGAAAATCAAGGCAAGTATTCTATGTTTTTCAGAAACATGGTTAGATTCTCATATTACTGACTCCGAAGTTGAAATTGAAAACTTTGTTGTCGTTCGCAAAGACCGGAACAGACAAGGGGGTGGGGTTTGTATATTTGTGAGGTCTGATATTAACTTCAATCTAAGACAGGACCTGGACAATATTAACCTTGAAGCTGTGTGGATTGATATTTTGCTTCCAAAAAGCAAACCAATTTTGTGTGGTGTTGTTTATAGACCTCCGAATCAAAATGACTTCATCCAGACATTGGAATGCGTTAGTGCAGGCTGTCATGATTTTTTAAACCAGGAAGTCATTTTAATGGCAGATAATAATATTGATGTTTTAAATACAGAAGGGCCATTATACAATGGCTTTTGTGACTTTCTGAAAATGCATGGTCTAACCCAATTAATTAGTGTTCCAACCAGAATAACTGAGCATAGCCAAACTGCTATTGACCACATTATTGTATCTGACACAAGCAAAATTCTACAAAGTGGTGTCATTGTCTATGGAATTAGTGACCATTTTTTAACCTACTGTACTAGGAAAGTTAAGAGGGCTCAGATTAAATGTCACAAATCTGTGAAGAGCAGAAGTTTAAAAGGGTATAATGTTAAACATTTTCAGGTCATACTAAATAGTATCAACTGGATGGAAATTGCCAACATATGTGATGTTGATACAGCATGGGATTGCTTTCAATCTATTTTCTTGGAAATTCTTGACAAGATAGCCCCATTAAAAGAGACCAGGATTAAACAAAGATCACAGCCTTGGATAAATAATGATATCTTGGACACCATTTATTTGAGGGATAAAATTTTAAGTGAGTTTAAAAGAACCAAACTGCCTGTTTTATTTAAGGAATATAAAGTAATTAGAAATAAGGTTCAGCGAATGGTGGATGAGGCGAAAAAGGATTTTTTTATGTCTAAAATTGAGGAGCATAAAAGGGATCCCAAGAAATTGTGGGCAACTCTTAGGCCTTTGGGGACAAAAGAGAACCCTAAGCAAAAACAAGGTAAAATAGGCCTGGATATAAATGGGTCCATATTGTATGATAAAAAAGTGGTGGCAGATACTTTTAATAGTTTCTTCACAACAATTGCAAGTAATCTGGTGCAGAAGCTTTCATCTGCGTCAGGTATTTTTAGTGATCCACAGAGGGTGCAAAAGTTTTATGAAGAAAAGGGAGTTCAGTCAAACACTTTTTATTTTAAACAAGTAACAGAGGAGCTGGTATTAAAAAAACTTAAAGGCCTAAATCCTTCCAAGGCTACTGGTTTTGACAACATCCCTGCCAGATTTCTTAAGGATGCTGCTGAAATAATCACTCCTGTCATAACCTATCTTATTAATTTATCTATTGAAAAAAAACTTTTTCCCAGTAAATTTAAGGTGGCAAGAGTGATACCTTTATTTAAAAAGGGGCACAAATCTGATCCTGGAAATTTTCGCCCTGTATCTATCTTGTGTTCAATATCAGAAATTGTGGAAAGTATAATTTATGAGCAAATAGACAGTTATTTAGCAGAATATAATCTTTTATTTGACTTCCAATCAGGTTTTAGAAAGGCCCATTCCACTGATACCTGCCTGCTTTATCTTACAGACTTTATTAGGAAAGAGGTAGAGAAGGGGAATTATTGTGGCATGGTGTTAATAGACCTTCAAAAGGCCTTTGATACGGTTCAGTATGATGTCCTTTTGAACAAACTAAAAGCCCTAGGATTTTCTCCAGCATCTCTTCAGTGGGTGAGGTCATACCTGATGGGTAGAGAACAGGTGGTAGATGTGGAAGGGACCTTGTCATCACCACTTAAATTAACTTGTGGAGTTCCCCAAGGGAGTATTTTGGGTCCTCTCTTTTTTTTATTATATGTTAATGATATGTCGTCAGCTATAGACGGTAATTTGTTTTTATTTGCAGATGACTCAGCTATTCTAGTCTCTCATAAAGACAAATCAGAGGTGGAAAGGCAGCTTAGTTTAGAACTCTTTAACCTTAGTGTTTGGCTAACAGACAACAAGCTGTCTCTCCACCTTGGTAAAACAGAGTCAATTCTTTTTGGGTCCAGAGATAAACTTAAAAAGGCTATGGGGTTTAGGGTAGTCGTGGGTAATGTTGAAATTACAGCCAAGGAATCAGTTACTTACTTGGGCTGTATATTAGATAACAAATTATCAGGGGAGCTTATGGCTCGAAAAATCATCTCAAAGGTAAGCCAAAGGACTAAATTCCTAGCAAGAATATCCAGCCTTTTAGATAGTAAAACCTTAAAAATCCTGGCAGATGCGCTTGTTCAATGTCATCTTGACTATGCCTGTACATCTTGGTACACAGGCATTACTAAAGGTCTTAAAGACAAGCTACAGATCTGTCAAAATAAACTAACCAGAGTGATTCTTAAATTACATCCTAGAACTCATCTTCTTGCGTACCATTTCTCCAGTCTTGGGTGGCTCAGAGTGGAGGAGAGGGTTTCTCAACTTAAACTGTGTTTAGTTTATAAAATAAGAAATAATCTGGCACCCAAGTATTTATGTGATTACTTTTCAAAAATTAGTGATACACACAATTACTGTACCCGGGGGAGTTCCACAGATTATAGGCCCTGCCGCTTTAGGAGCTGTATGGGAAAGTATTCTTTCCTATACTCTGCAGCTGTCTTGTGGAATAGTTTGCCTTTAAACATTAAACTGTTGAGCTCTTCATATTATCATTTTAAATCTTCAATAAAAAACTGGTTATTAAACTTATAAAGGAAAAAAGAAGAAAGGAAATAGAAATAGAAATCCTTGAAGTAGTAGGAATACTGTATTATTTGCTTGTGTGTCTGTTTGTCTATCTGGGAATTTAGTCCTGGATATATCTGTTTTATTGTGATTTTTTTATTTTTTATTTTATTTTATTTGATTTATTGGTATGCTTTCCTTTCTCTTTGTTTTCAATGTTGTTAGTCTATGTACTGTCACTTGTCTTCCATCATAAGGACCACAATGGAAACAAGCCTTTGGGCTTTTTTGTGTTTTTTTATCCTTTTGAACACGTTGTGTTGATTGTTGTTGTTGTTCAATAAATTTTCCATCCATCCATCCATCCAACAGCTTTAGTTTTATATTGTGAGCACTTTGTGATTAATTAGTTTGAGACTTGTTTAATAAAAGTTGTAATGTGCTGCACAATAACATTATCACATTATATTCTAAATTTAATGACAAATCCATAAAGACATTGTTAAAAAAAGATCAAAAATCAGTAGTAGTAAAAAAGTGAACACGGAAATGATGTTGCGTATGTTTAAAGTGCCCATATTGTGAAAAAAACACTTTTTCTGGGATTTGGGGTGTATGTTGTGTCTCTGGTGCTTCCACACATATACAAACTTTGATAAATCAACCCATCCATTTCGTCTCACATTAGCTGTTTAAATGTAATTACTAATGTTAACTATCATTTTAGTGATCAATAATTAGCCTGTGCCTATGTTATCTCCTTACATATACCTACGCTCTCCGTCTCTGCTAGATTGGGAATGATTGAGATTTCTCTTGGCACAGCTACCAGAAGACTTCCAACTTTCAGACAGGTTGCTCACGGCACATTTACGTCGTCTCTCTCAGTTGGAGGCTGCTCAGTAACGCTCAGCCATCACCGGAAAAGTGCTTCTAACGGCCTTCACTGGTCTCCGTCCAGAGCAATGGGATCTGTTGGTCCATTCTTACATACAGTCTATGGTGAAAAGAGGATCTGCAGCAGTGAGAGAGAGCGGTGCAGTACAACAAAAATATGGTGTTTCTTGAAAATTAAACCATGTAAACCTATTCTGGTACAACCTTAAAATACAATTATGAACCTGAAAATGAGCATAATATGGGTGCTTTAAAAAAAAAATCTGAATAATAATTTAACTTACCTGGTGATGTTCCTAGTTCCATCCATCTAGCTGTTTTTGGTATTCCTTCGGGTCGGGATGTCAGCTGACCCAAACTGGGAAAACTAAATAAATAGACATGTTAAACTAATACAATACTAATATACTATCACTAAAGACAGTGTTAAAACTCAAACTAAAAATAGGGAGTAGTGAATGAGAAAAAACGGAAATTATGTTTTGAATGTTAACAAAAAGAAATCTAATTACACTTTACAAGGTAAAGTGATTCTACATCATGAAACATATTGAAGTACTGTGTTGTCTTTGCTCCGAAGGTTTTTGTACAGAGTTTGGTTGTTTCCTGTCACTATTTCAACATGTTACGTTTTATGCTCTTTTCAGAATGTTTCTTGAATGTAAAGTGACAGTTTAGTATCTTTTGGTCCTCTGCAGCCATTTGAAGTTAAATTCAAACATGGTGAAGTTATTGGGGAAGCTTCTCTTTTCATGAAATTCTTAAGTTAGTAAAATCTTTGGCGGTAAAACTGTGATTCTACTGAGTTCTTCTGTGAATTATGATGTTATAGAATATAAACTACCAGTGTTTCAGTGTCTATTTGGGATGCAGATCAACATGTTGAACAATGGAAGGAGCTCATTGTGGCCTAATGGCCCACAGGGTATGAAGAGGATTTAGTAGGTAAGTCAGTGTCCATTTATTTGTTGTCATGGTGTCTTGTGTTTGAACCATCATACAGTTGGTTTGTCATTGATGTGGATTTGCTGCTCATGTGAATCCTCCCACAGTGTTACATTAGCAGCTGTAACCACAGGGACTCTGATAAAACTGGAATAATCAGAATCCATCTGATAGGAAGCTGTGGTTTGAATACCACTTCCCTCCTCTTTGAAGAGTAGTCAGATATCTGTGTTCAGGTTTTTGTACAGCCTCTTCTACACTTTGTATCACTGTGTTTCTAGAGCACAATAGTAGAGACCTGTGTCTGCCAGGGTTAGTGTCTTTATGGTCAGTTCAGCTGATTTCTCTGATGTTCTGGATTCATATCGCTTATCTGGAATATATTCGTATGATGCGTAGTCTTTTGCTCCTTTCCAGAGTATAAACTGAGGTGCCTGAAGGTCAGAATGATGTCTGTACCAGTAAAGTAAAGGATCATTTGATGTTGTCTCATATTCACATTTGAGTGTAACAGATTCTCCTTCTTTTTCACTGACTTCATGCGGTTTTACAGGAGAGATTTTTTCTCCAGCTATTATTCCTGAAAAAAGCAGAGAAAATGAAGCCATTAAACTAACATTCTTCATGAGGCTGAGAGGAAAAGACAGTGGAAAAAATGAACTCTACATTTTTACTCTGGACAGAAACAGTTAAACTATTCAGAGATTTCTGCTCTGAACTGCAGTTTATAAAAATCTTTAGAAAATATTGAAGCAATTTTGTTGTTTGTATCTTACCAAAGAAAAGAGCAGCAAAAATAATCCACAGCCAATGTTTCATCTCTACAACAAGGTTTAAATCAACAGGAGAAACTAGCTGATGTTCAACATTCAGTCTGAGAATTGTTCTCTTCACAGCAGCACTTATTATTGACTGAATGGTTGAACACAGTGCAGAAGTAGTGCACCTCCTACTTGATAATGTTGCCCTCTAGTGGAGGTACAAAGTTCAGTACAACAGTGTAGAAAAAAGTCTTCCAGCAGCTTGTCAGTGTGTCAGCTTGTGTTTTTGTACAGAGACTGTGGGTTTGCTGTCACTGTGGGCCTCACAGCACAGTAGTACAGAGCAGAGTCTGTCACTGCAGCAGAGGAGATCTGAAGATCCACTTTGGTTTTATCCTCACTCACTGAAACAGACAGTCCAGAGTTTGTTTCATTTTGCGTTCCCAAGTGAAAGATAATGAACTCTGGTGGGTTTCCTGGATATTGTCGATACCAGAAGAAATAATCATTGTTATCCGCTTGTTTGGAGTATCTGTAGGACAGAGTAACAGAGCTGCCTTCTAAACTGTTCTCTTCTTTCTCTACTGGAGTGAGTTCTTCACAGATGACACCTAAAGGAAGAAAAATCTTTGTTATTAGATGTTATTTCAAAGCCATAATGAATGATTCACATTGAGATGGTATTGGGATTAAACTTCTGCATGAACTTTTTCATGCTGCATAATCTAACATACCTGTTAGAATGGAAAGAAAAAGCAGAGAAATCACACAATGCTGCAGTGACAGCATGTTGAATAAAGTTAATGTTGATGGTTTGTGTATTGATCTCTGTTGAATATAGAAGTTCCTCTCTCTTCTATAGTTCAGTAACAGCTCAGCTCCTCCCTGAGTCTCTCCGTCTCCTCGTAGCTCTCTATTTTCATTTCTCTGTTACTGTACTAAGATAAAGTGATTCTAAATTACATCATGTTGAAGTTTAACAGTGTGTGACTCCCTCTAGTGGATGTTGTGGAGTATTGTGTTATCTTTGTTCCAAAGGTTTTTGTACAGAGTTTTGGTGTTTCCTGTCACTGTGGGATGCAGAGCACAGTAGTACACAGCAGAGTCTGAAAGTTTAGCTGAGGAGATCTCCAGATCAACACGTTTCCCTTTCTTGTCAATGTGAGCTGAGAAATCAGAACCAGTTGGATAAAATGATCCTCCCTCTGTGATGGAGATCAGGAACTCTGGTCTGGATCTCTGGTATTGTCGGTACCACTGGATATTGTTGATAACACCCTCATATGTACAGGTCAGGTTGATGTTTCTGCCCTCTGCAACAAGTTCTTCAGTACTTTCTGGCTTTATGCTGTTCATGGAACCCAGGGCTGTAAAATGAGTATTATTCACATCAGTTATCATTAACTTACACAGATAAACCTCTAGTTATGAAATATCTGGTTAATACAGCAGGTTATATGAGACTTTGATCTCTGTTCTAACACTCACCTATAAAGGTAGAGAAAAGTAAAAACAGGTAAAGCAACATGTCTTTGGAGTTGTTAAAGCCAAACAGACAGCAGATGAACAATTTTGAATAAAGGTAATGTTGATGGTTTGTGTATTGAACTCTGTAGAATATATAAGTTCCTCTCTCTTCTAAAGTTAAGTAACAGCTCAGCTCCTCCCTGAATGTCTCTGTCTCCTCTTAGATCGGTATCTTCACCTCTCTGTTATGCGTCTTCCGGTTAACAGACTGGTGGCAATATTTTGTACCATTTTGTTGTTGATCCTTCTAAAAGAAGAATGACATAAAATTTGATGCAATGATTTAATGCTTGGATCACCTTTTCAGGGTTTACAAACACAAGAAGAATGAAGAAGTTGAAACAACATAATTTCATCACTAAATATCTTAGTATAGTTTAATTTGACCTGATTTCCAGAATTTTGGGGGGGAAATTTAATCTCAATTCCAGACTTAATTATTTTAAGAAACACTTTATACGATTTAAAGCAGCGGAAACCAGTCATCATGACTTCACGTAAACATACACGCCACTTTTTAAAGCCAAGTGGTGTGTTATATGCATTTTGAACTATCCACACGTTTGTCTGTACTGTATACAGCAGACGGCAGTCTGAAACGTCACAGCGCAAACATACACAGTACTTTCTAAAGCCACTTGGCTTGTTATCGTGAGGGTTTGTGTTATCGCGAGGCTACGGCTGAGAAACGTGACACGCGGTACACGAAGGAAACGTGACACGTGGGACACGATCCCCGCTCTCCTGGGTGAAAGTCCTGTGTTTTACCCATCCTCCACCCCAGCCAACCTCCATACGTGGATTTTCTCCCTTTCATACTACTCGCTACTGCATCAATTCATTGATAATCACGCTAAAAAGTGAGTATGCGTCTTGATAACATGCCATTAATGGCATACCAATTTAAGTGTTATACATATGCCACTTCATGAAATCAGTCTGCCAGCGGCCATAATTACTGGACTTTAATGTTGAATTACAGATTGTCAGGAAAACGGAAATAATATCATCCAAAGACATGTAAACAGAGAATGAGGGGACCTAGGATTTAACCCTATGGTCAACATGACATCATGACTTTGCGTAAACATACACGTCACTTTCTAATGCCAAGTGGCATGTTATCTGTACGCATTTTGAGCTATCTGTGTGTATGTCTACGCTGTATACAGCATGCCGTATACAGCACGTTGCATTTTGTCTACGCCGTATACAGCAGACGGGTTGCAGACTGATCTCAATAAGTGGCGTATGTACGACATGCCAATTTCTATGCCATTTTGGCGTGTTATCAAGACGCATAATCGCTTTTCGGATGGTTGGGTTTAGGAAAACAAAGGTTCAGTTGGGTTTAGGAAACGTGACACACGGGACACGATCCCCGGTCTCCTGGGTGAAAGTCCTGTGTTTGACTCATCCTCCACCCCAACCTACCTACACAGATTTTCGCCCTTTCATACTACTCGCTACGGCCTCAATTCACACGCAATCGCAAGGTAATGTAAGTCAATGGAGGCCAAACGGCGTTGATAAACACGCTAAAAAGCGAGTATTCGTCTTGATAACATACGCCACTTCATGAGATCAGTCTGCCAGAGGCCAAAATTGGGTTTTAATTCAATGTTGAATTACAGATTGTCAGGAACACAGAAATAATATCATCCAAAGACATGTAAACAGAGAATGAGGGGACCTAGGATTGAACCCTGTGGTACACCACAATAAACCTTAAAGGGGTGATAGAATGCAAAACCGATTTTACCTTGTCATAGTTGAATAACGACAGTTCGGTGGGTAAATAAGACATACATAGAAGCTCAAAATCCCATTGATACCCCTATCCTCAGAAAATCTCACATTTTGAAACTGCCGCTGAAAACGGGCGAATCTCAACAAAGCTGGATGACGATGTCATGATCTCAACTCCTAGTCTTTGTCACGCCCCAACATTTGCATAGGCTACACCACTGACCTGAGGTCAGCTTAGTCTTCTGAATTTAGCTAGGTCATGCAGATCTCCAGAGGTTCGCTATTTAATTACTAAATTTACTTCTGAGACTTTTTTATGCGAGAAATCAACTACGTAGAGGTCAAATATGGGCCGTTTTACGAACATTGATGGCTAATTGCAAATTTTGTCCGACTGTGTGTCGCAGTTCAGCAGGAGCTCAGCAGGCTACGTGACAGCGGCCGGTGCTGCCTTGCCGCTCGGCGTGTCCTACTTCATAGACTCGCTGTGAGCTAGCTGGATCTCCGTCACGAAGGGAAGCCCGCGGCGCTCCATACCCGCGCAAAGTCACCAGTTCTGGATTACTGGACTACAAAATGCCGAGGCCCTGATGGAGCTCCAGGGCCTGCAGCTAGCCGCGATCTTTAGCTACGCATAGGATGAGGGGACAGTAGCAGCTAACGAAATCCCTAATGTTCACAAAAGTGCATTAAATTGAAATCGGACACCATAGTTAGCTTTATAAGACCTTGGGGTATATGTTCTATAAGTGGCGTGATGAAATTCAAACTGTAAATAGACTTTAATTATGCCGAAAGTGAAGCTAACTAGCTAGCCGCGATCTGTACACATAGCTAGGATTGAAGGGACAGTAGCAGCTAACAAAATCCCTAATGTTCACAAAAATGCATTAAATTGAAATCGGACACCATAGTTAGCTTTATAAGATCTTGGGTCAGATGTTATATAAGTGGCGTGACGAAATGCAAACTAAATATACTCTAGTTATGCCGGCAGCTGGCAGCCAGCCAGCTCCGCGGAGCTCCACAGTGACTTTCACTGGGTGAGGTTGCCGTTTTCTCGTCAGAATGTGTGGAGCTCCTAAAGTCCGACACGTCTTACCAAATTTGCAATTAGCCATCAATTTTTGTAAAACGGCCCGTATTTGAGCTTTATATAGTTGATTTCTCGTATAAAAACATATCAGAAGTAAATTTAATAACAAAATAGCCCAACAAACAACATATAACTTTGCAGTGTCTGAAATATGAGACCTGCTGTCTCGTCTCCAATGTGTTTCTATGGGGTTCGCTCAAACCAATCAGCGCGCAGCTCATCTAAATATTCATGAGCATACCATATTTGGAAGAAAAGCTCTTGTTCCAAATAGAGCCATATTCACATGGTAGTTAAGGGCCTAATAAATAGCATTTGGGCAATTTTCAGCCCACCCAATGTTGCATACCCTATTAGGAGACCTTAAGGAACAGTGTGAAATAGTCTATATAATCATTCTATCACCCCTTTAAGAGAAAAACAGAAACTTTGTTTATAATGATGAGAACAAAACTGTGAAGTGATTCTGTGATGCTTACCAGAGTTGAAATAGCTCTGTAGGATGTCAGGGGATTTGCTGTTACAATCAGTTATGAGGTATTGTTCATAAACATAATATCCCAAAAAACCTCATTATCATCAGTTACTGTTGAATGAAACACTTTTCATCTGTAGTTCTTCATTTTCTGTTATTGTCACCTCTACAAAGAATCTAGACTGTATCATTACATACTATTCAACGTTTAACAGTGTGTGACTCCCTCTGGTGGCTGTTGTGGAGTATTGTGTTGTCTTTGCTCCAAAGGTTTTTGTACAGAGTTTTGGTGTTTCCTGTCACTGTGGGCCTCAGAGCACAGTAGTACACAGCAGAGTCAGACAGCTGAAGCTTCTGGATCTTCAGAGGAACTGATGTCTTGTTGATTTTAGCATCAAATCTGTCTTTCTGGAACTCTGGAGAATTTTCTGCTGTGTTCGAAAAACTTTTCAACATGTACGTTGGGTAATCATTGACTTCTTGTTTGTACCAGAATAAAGTTGCCGAATAACTTGTCTCAAATGTACAGTCAAGAGTAACTGTCTCTCCTTCAGTAGTAATGACATCTCCTGTTGGCTGGATCACTCTGTCTTCTCCTTTACACCCTGGGGAAGAAGAGAACATGCAGATGAAGGGATGAATTAATGAAGATGAATGATTAAAGGAGAACAATCAGTAGTTTAAATAGTTACCTAGCCAGAGAGTCAGAATCAGGATGTTAGTCAGCCAGTGTTTCATGTCTGCAGTGAGAGGGGAGGAGAGAGAGGAAGAGCATTGATACTCTGATGGATCTGGGCCTTCACATCATTGGTCCTTCCTCTTTGTCATCTGTTGAAGATCTCTCAACAATTTGTGATTGTCCTGAACAGTGTGTGACTCCCTCTAGAGGACGTAGTGAAGTATTGTGTTGTCTTTGCTCCAGAGGTTTTTGTACAGAGTTTTGGTGTTTCCTGTCACTGTGGGCCTCAGAGCACAGTAGTACACAGCAGAGTCAGACACCTTAGCTGAGGAGATCTCCAGATCAACACGTTTCCCCTTCTTATCAATGTGAGCTGAGAAATCAGAACCAGTTGGTTGAATCAATCCTCCCTCTGTGATGGAGAGCAGGAACTCTGGTCTGGATCTCTGGTATTGTCGGTACCACTGGATATTGTAGATACCACCCTCATATGTACAGGTCAGGTTGATGTTTCTGCCCTCTGCAACATGTTCTTCAGTACTTTCTGGCTTTATGCTGTTCATTGAACCCAGGGCTGCAAAATGAGTATTATTCACATCAGTTATCATTAACTTACACAGATAAACCTATAGTTATGAAATATCTTGTTAATACAGCAGGTTATATGAGACTTTGATCTCTGTTCTAACACTCACCTATAAAGGGAGAGAAAAGTAAAAACAGGTAAAGCAACATGTCTTTGGAGTTGTTAAAGCCAAACAGACAGCAGATGAGCAATGTTCTTCCACTGCAGTAGAATGAAAAACTAAACAGCCTCTCTGATGTGCAGCCCTTCTTCTCAACATCAAGCTGATTGTGTTTTTAGTTCCTCAAACATTTCTGCTCTGGAGACAGAAGTAATGTCATTGGTTGAGTTAAACATCAGTGGGCGGGGCCAGAGAATAACCTTCCTCTAAATGGTCTGAGGATTACAGTTTAGATCGGGCCCAAAATATCAAGCCCAACCCTACCTGAGCCCATGCACGTTGTTTTCGAGCCCGGCCCGACACCTTAACTGTAATTATGAGCCTGATCCCAATTTAAACCCAACAATCTTTTAATGCGTGGGCCGTTATAACTGACTTTCTCAACTAGAATTCCCAGTTGTTTAGAATTATGTAATGTAATGAATAATACAACAAGGACGAAGCATGTAAACTACGCTGTTAGTTTATTCAGAATGGAATGGGTCGCAAATGGATCCGAATGAAGAAAAGTAAAAAAAAAACTTGACACTAGCTCCCTCAGCTGAATAGTGTAGGTAACAGATCAAGGCAGCAACATAATCAAAGCCCTGGAACCAAATAGGAGAAATTCTTCTCTCAATCACCTAATTAATACTGTCCTTCGCCACGGTCTGCTTGCTGATGCGCTGTCCGACATCAGGAGAAGGGTCTGCTTGCGGCCTCTCACGCCACGCCCCCTCTGCTCACAGACAACAGTGCTACAGAAGGAGGAGACAGGATGTAGCACAGTTTACCTCACACTCAAGTCAGTGCAGGACATACACCCAGAGCTATGGGAGAAGCTGGAGAGGCATGGCTTTCTCCCCACCCAATTATGCTAATAATGTAAAGATTAAAAGAACACAAATTGTTGATAAAGGGCCCAGCCCGGCCCGAAGATAGTGGCGGGAAATGTCGGCCGACCCGACCAGTGGGTCTAAACTCTAAACTCTAAAAAGGATAAAAAAGCAGTGAAGAGAAAGAAGACCTTTGGTAGATGTTTCTGATGTTGGTTGAGTTGTTGTGTGATTATCTTAAAGTTCAACAGTGTGTGTCTCCCTCTAGTGGATGTTGTGGAGTATTGTGTTGTCTTTGCTCCAAAGGTTTTTGTACAGAGTTTTAGTGTTTCCTGTCACTGTGGGCCTCAGAGCACAGTAGTACACAGCAGAGTCTGAAAGTTTAGCTGAGGAGATCTGCAGATCTATTTTGGTTTTATCCTCAGTCACTGAAACAGACAGTCCAGGTTTTTTTGCATTTTGCGATCCCAAGTGAAAGATGATGAACTCTGGGGGTTTTCCTTGATATTGTCGATACCAGAAGAATTGATCAGCACCAGTTGCTTGTTTGGAGTATCTGTAGGACAGAGAAACAGAGCTGCCTTCTAAACTGTTCTCTTCTTTCTCTACTGGAGTGAGTTCTTCACAGCTGATACCTAAAGGAAGAGATCACTCATTATTTCATGTTGTAAAAGACATACAAAATTTTTCACAATCAGATGTTATTAGGATTCAATTTTTTCAAGCTGCATAGTCTAACATACCTGTGAGGATGGAAAGAAACAGCAGAGAAAACACACAATGCTGCAGTGACAGCATGTTGAATAAAGGTAATGTTGATGGTTTGTGTATTGATCTCTGTTGAATATAGAAGTTCCTCTCTCTTCTATAGTTCAGTAACAGCTCAGCTCCTCCCTGAGTCTCTCCGTCTAATCGTAGCTCTGTAGTTTCACTTCTCTCACTTACACTTCTAAGGTAAATTGATTCTAGACTACATGAGGAAAAATATTGAAGTTTAACAGTGTGTGACTCCCTCTGGTGGACATTGTGGAGTATTGTGTTGTTGTTGCTCCAAAGGTTTTTGTACAGAGTTTTGGTGTTTCCTGTCACTGTGGGCCTCAGAGCACAGTAGTACACAGCAGAGTCAGACAGCTGAAGATTCTGGATCTTCAGAGGAACTGATCTTAACCTGGAATTGTGTGTAGATGAAAATCTCTCCCTGAACTCGTCTGCTGTGTTCCCTCCATCCCCTTGAATGCGCATCAGAATGAATTTGGGGCTGTTGTTTCCATCCTGTTTGTACCAGAAGAGATTAATATTAGTTGAACTGCTGTTATATTGACAGCCAAGTGTTACTGCCTCTCCTTCAGTAGCAGTCACATCTCCTTTAGGTTGCAGCACGTTGTCTTTTTGAGCTCTGCATTCTGTAAAACAGCAACAAACAGAATCAGTGTGCTGTTAAAGAATCATATCAATGTTGGATTGATATCAAAGAAAGAGAGTTGTGTTCATACCAAGGCTCATAGCAGCCAGCAACACTGAGATGAACAGAGGCTTCATATCTGCAGTGTGGAGTAACTCTGAGCTACAGCAAGTATAAAGAAGGCTGTGATCTCTCTGTTTAGTCTTCATCAACACTAAGTTGGTGGATTAGAAGGAGGAACCTGATCACAGTGACAGGACTCATTCACAGCCCTGGGTTATTCCCCCTACTGACAACTTTACACCTAACATATTTTGTCCCTCTCTCCTTTCTTAGTGTAACTGTTCTTGTATGAAGTGGTCTTTGTAGTTTTCAGCTGACATGGTTCCTGTTTTACAGCTGGTGCAGATTCATTTTGTTCCCTAAAATATAAAAGGTGGTAATTATAGTGAACCTGAAACCTTTTAATATTTCTATCTAGAAAGTTTGAAACAAACTGAGACTTAATATTTCAACATGTTACGTTTTATGCTTTTTTCAGAATGTTTCTTGAATGTAAAGTGACAGTTTAGTATCTTTTGGTCCTCTGCAGCTGTTTGAAGTTAAATTCAAAGATGGTGAAGTTATTGGGGAAGCTTCTGTTTTCATGAAATTCTTAAGTTAGTAAAATCTTTGGCGGTAAAACTGTGATTCTACTGAGCTCTTCTGTGAATTATGATGTTATAGAATATAAACTACCAGTGTTTCACTGTCTATTTGGGATGTAGATCAACATGTTGAACAATGGAAGGAGCTCATTGTGGCCTAATGGCCCACAGGGTATGAAGAGGATTTAGTAGGTAAGTCAGTGTCCATTTATTTGTTGTCATGGTGTCTTGTGTTTGAACCATCATACAGTTGGTTTGTCATTGATGTGGATTTGCTGCTCATGTGAATCCTCCCACAGTGTTACATTAGCAGCTGTAACCACAGGGACTCTGATAAAACTGGAATAATCAGAATCCATCTGATAGGAAGCTGTGGTTTGAATACCACTTCCCTCCTCTTTGAAGAGTAGTCAGATATCTGTGTTCAGGTTTTTGTACAGCCTCTTCTACACTTTGTATCACTGTGTTTCTAGAGCACAGTAGTAGAGACCTGTGTCTGCCAGGGTTAGTGTCTTTATGGTCAGTTCAGTTGAGTTATCTGATGTTTTGGATTCATATCTTTGCTTATCTGGGATATATTCACTACTACTAGCTTCTCTTGCTCCTTTCCAGAGTATAAACTGAGGCGCCTGAAGGTCAGAATGATGTCTGTACCAGTGAAGGTAGACATTGTTGGTAGTGGTCTCATATACACATGTAAGTGAGACGGATTCTCCTTCTGTTTTACTGACTTCATGTTCTACAGGAGAGATTTTGTTTCCAGCTATTATTCCTGAAAAAAAGTAGAGAAAATGAAGTCATTAGACTAACATTATTCATTAGGCTGAGAGGAGAAGATTGTTACTCTGGACAGAAACAGTTCAACTGTTCAGACATTTCAGTTCTTAACTGCAGTTTATATAAATCTTTAGAAAATAATAAAACCATGTTGTTCTTTGTATCTTACCAAAGAAAAGAGCAGCAACAATAATCCACAGCCAATGTTTCATCTCTACAACAAGGTTTAAATCAACAGGAGAAACTAGCTGATGTTCAACATTCAGTCTGAGAATTGTTCTCTTCACAGCAGCACTTAATATTGACTGAATGGTTGAACACAGTGCAGAAGAAGAGCACCTCCTACTTGATAATGTCGCCCTCTAGTGGAGGTACAAAGTTCAGTACAACAGTGTAGAAAAAAAGTCTTCCAGCAGCTTGTCAGTGTGTCAGCTTGTGTTTTTGTACAGAGACTGTGGGTTTGCTGTCACTGTGGGCCTCACAGCACAGTAGTACAGAGCAGAGTCTGTCACTGCAGCAGAGGAGATCTGCAGATCATTCTTCATGAAGACATTTTGGTTTTATCCTCACTCACTGAAACAGACAATCCAGAGTTTGTTGCACTTTGCTTTCCAAAGTGAAAGATGAGGAACTCTGGTGGTTTTCCTGGATATTGTCGATACCAGAAGAAATAATCACTACCAGTTGCTTGTTTGGAGTATCTGTAGGACAGAGTAACAGAGCTGTCTTCTAAACTGTTCTCTTCTGTCTCAACTGGAGTGAGTTCTTCACAGATGACACCTAAAAGAAGAGAAAACTCTGTTATTTCATGTTGTAACAGACTTAATGAATGATTCACATTCAGATGGTATTCGGATTAAACTTCTGCATGGACTTTTTCATGCTGCATAATCTGACATACCAAATTTTTTTTTTTACCTGTTAGAATGTAAACACGTCTATGGTGAAGTGATTCTAGACTGCATCATGAAAAATATTGAAGTTTAACAGTGTGTGACTCCCTCTAGTGGATGTTGTGGAGTATTGTGTTGTCTTTGCTCCAAAGGTTTTTGTACAGAGTTTTGGTGTTTCCTGTCACTGTGGGCCTCAGAGCACAGTAGTACACAGCAGAGTCAGACAGCTGAAGCTTCTGGATCTTCAGAGGAACTGACTTATTCTTGATTGTAGCATCAACTCTCTCTTGCGCTTTGGAATTATCAGTTGTTACAGAGTAACGTCGCAACATAATCTTTGGGTAATCATTTTCTCCTTGTTTGTACCAAAACAACGTGGGACTTAGATCAGTTGTCTCAAATGTACAGTCAAGAGTAACTGTCTCTCCTTCAGTAGTAATGACATCTCCTGTTGGCTGGATCACTCTGTCTTCTCCTTTACACTCTGGGGAAGAAGAGAACGTGCAGAGGAAGTGATGAATCAATGAAGATGAATGATTAAAGGAGAACAATCATTAGTTTAAATAGTTACCTATCCAGAGAGTCAGAATCAGGATGTTAGTCAGCCAGTGTTTCATGTCTGCAGTGAGAGGGGAGGAGAGAGAGGAAGAGCATTGATACTCTGATGGATCTGGGCCTTCACATCATTGGTCCTTCCTCTTCATCATCTGTTGAAGATCTCTCAACAATTTGTGATTGTTCTGGTACAGTGTGTGACTCCCTCTGGTGGATGTTGTGGAGTATTGTGTTGTCTTTGCTCCAAAGGTTTTTGTACAGAGTTTTGGTGTTTCCTGTCACTGTGGGCTGCAGAGCACAGTAGTACACAGCAGAGTCAGACACTTCAGCTAAGATAATCTCCAGATCAACACGTTTCCCTTTCTTGTCAATGTGAGCTGAGAAATCAGAACCAGTTGGATGAATCACCCCTCCCTCTGTGATGTAGAGCAGGAACTCTGGTCTGGATCTCTGGTATTGTCGGTACCACTGGATATTGTAGATATCACCCTCATATGTACAGGTCAGGTTGATGTTTCTGCCCTCTGCAACATGTTCTTCAGTACTTTCTGGCTTTATGCTGTTCATGGAACCCAGGGCTGCAAAAAGAATATTATTCACGTTAGTTATCATTAACTTACACAGATTAACCTCTAGTTATGAAATATCTGGTTAATACAGCAGGTTATATGAGACTTTGATCTCTGTTCTAACACTCACCTATAAAGGGAGAGAAAAGTAAAAACAGGTAAAGCAACATGTCTTTGGAGTTGTTAAAGCCAAACAGACAGCAGATGAACAATGTTCTTCTTCGAACTTTGTTAGCAGCAGCTGCGGCCAGGTTGCCGGTGCAGGTGGGTGTAAACAGCATTCACAGCTTTAGTCAGTCTCCTCCCTAACTCCTCCCCAGCTCCTCCCTCTCATCTAAAAATCCTCACATCCGTTTTTAATGCAACCAAGATGGCAGCGCCCGTAACAGCAAACTCCACATCTCAGAGCTGCTCTGCACAAACCAATGGGTGACGTCACACACACTCTGTCCATTAATATTAACAGTCTATGATTTCAATGTGTTACGTTTTATGCTTTTTTCAGAATGTTTCTTGAATGTAAAGTGACAGTTTAGTATCTTTGGTCCTCTGTAGCAGTTTGAGGTCAAATTCAAAGATGGTGGAGTTGATGGAGAAGCTTCTGTTTTCATGAAATTCTTTAGTTAGCAAAACCTTTGGTGGTAAAAATGTGATGCTACTGAGTTCTTCTGTGAATTATGATATTTCATAGTTTTATTGGTTAGTATTTCAGTGTCTATTTGGGATGTAGATCAACATGTTGAACAACGGAAGGAGCTCACTGTGGCCTAATGGCCCACAGGGTATGAAGAGGATTTAGTAGGTAAGTCAGTGTCCATTTATTTGTTGTCATGGTGTCTTGTGTTTGAACCATCATACAGTTGGTTTGTCATTGATGTGGATTTGCTGCTCATGTGAATCCTCCCACAGTGTTACATTAGCAGCTGTAACCACAGGGACTCTGATAAAACTGGAATAATCAGAATCCATCTGATAGGAAGCTGTGGTTTGAATACCACTTCCCTCCTCTTTGAAGTGTAGTCAGATATCTGTATTCAGGTTTTTGTACAGCCTCTTCTACACTTTGTATCACTGTGTTTCTAGAGCACAGTAGTAGAGACCTGTGTCTGCCAGGGTTAGTGTCTTTATGGTCAGTTCAGTTGTTTTCTCTGTTGTTTTGGATTCATATCGTGGATCTGGGATATATTCACTACTTCTAGCTCTTTTCCAGAGAATGAACTGAGGCGCCTGAAGGTCTGAATGATGTCTGTACCAGTAAAGGTAAGGATTAGTAGCCGTTGTCTCATATACACAACTGAGTGTAACAGATTCTCCTTCTCTTTTATTGACTTCCTCTCCTACAGGAGAGATTTTGTCTCCAGCTATTAGTCCTGAAAACAGTAGAGAAAATGAAGCTATCAGGCTAACATTGTTCATGAGGCTGAGAGGAGAAGACAGTGGGAAATGTTAATCTACATTGTTACTCTGGACAGAAACAGCTCAACTGTTCAGAGATTTCAGCTCTGAACTGCAGTTTATATAAATCTTTACAAAATAATAAAACCATGTTGTTCTTTGTATCTTACCAAAGAAAAGAGCAGCAAGAATAATCCACAGCCAATGTTCCATCTCTACAACAAGGTTTAAATCAACAGGAGAAACTAGCTGATGTTCAACATTCAGTCTGAGAATTGTTCTCTTCACAGCAGCACTTATTATTGACTGAATGGTTGAACACAGTGCAGAAGTAGTGCACCTCCTACTTGATAATGTCACCCTGTAACAGTGTGTGTCTCCCTCTAGTGGACGTTGTGGAGTATTGTGTTGTCTTTGCTCCAAAGGTTTTTGTACAGAGTTTTGGTGTTTCCTGTCACTGTGGGCTGCAGAGCACAGTAGTACACAGCAGAGTCAGACAGCTGAAGCTTCTGGATCTTCAGAGGAACTGACTTGTCCTTGATTGTAGCATCAATTCTCTCTTGCGCTTTAGCATTTTCAGTTTTTACAGAGAAACGTTGCAGCAGCATCTTTGGGTAATCATTTTCTTTTTGTTTGTACCAGTACAAAGTAGGAGTTTGGTCAGTCACAAATGTACAGCCAAGAGTAACTGTCTCTCCTTCAGTAGTAATGTCATCTCCTGTTGACTGGATCACTCTGTCTTCTCCTTTACACTCTGGGGAAGAAGAGAACATGCAGAGGAATAGATAAATCAGTTAAGATGATTGATCTACCATGAACAATCAAAATGTTTAAATAGTTACCTATCCAGAGAGTCAGAATCAGGATGTTAGTCAGCCAGTGTTTCATGTCTGCAGTGAGAGGGGAGGAGAGAGAGGAAGAGCATTGATACTCTGATGGATCTGGGCCTTCACATCATTGGTCCTTCCTCTTTATCATCTGTTGAAGATCTCTCAACACTTTGTGATTGTCCTGAACAGTGTGACTCCCTCTGGTGGATGTTGTGGAGTATTGTGTTGTCTTTGCTCCAAAGGTTTTTGTACAGAGTTTTGGTGTTTCCTGTCACTGTGGGCCTCACAGCACAGTAGTACACAGCAGAGTCAGACACTTTAGCAGAAGAGATCTCCAGTTTAACATGTTTCTTTGACTTGTCAATGTGAGCTAAGAAATCAGAACCAGTTGGATAAATCGATCCATCCTCTGTGATGTAGAGCAGGAACTCTGGTCTGGATCTCTGGTATTGTCGGTACCACTGGATATTGTTGATAACACCCTCATATGTAGTTGACTTATGTTATGGTATGTTTGGCTTAACCTTTAAACACTGTTCGTTGCTACCCCCCTTAATTTACTGTTCACGGTCACATTTGACTGGACAGTTTTAACAGGTCTTATTATTAAAATAAATACCATTACAAATGACAAGAAGTAGGTTTACAATGTGTGTGTGGGTGTCTGTGTTTCTGTGTGAAACACACAGTGCTGCAGTGACAGCATGTTGAATAAAGGTAATGTTGATGGTTTGTTTATTGAACTCTGTTGAATATAGAAGTTCCTCTCTCTTCTATAGTTCAGTAACAGCTCAGCTCCTCCCTGAGTCTCTCTGTCTCCTTGTAGCTCTGTATTTTCACTTCTCTCAGTTACACTTCTAAGGTAAAGTGAATCTAGACTGCATCATGAAAAATATTTAATTTAACAGTGTGTGACTCCCTCTGGTGGACGTTGTGGACTATTGTTGTCTTTGCTCCAAAGGTTTTTGTACAGAGTTTTGGTGTTTTCTGTCACTGTGGGCTGCAGAGCACAGTAGTACACAGCAGAGTCAGACAGCGTAGCTGAGGAGATGTTCATATGGATTATTTTGTCCTCCACTTCAATCTTCATTCCAGGGATTGGACTTGTCAATATTCTTCCATTTCTTAAATGAGAGATGATGAACTCTGGTGGTTTTCCTGGATATTGTCGATACCAGAAGAAGTAATCATCAACAGCTGCTTGTTTGGAGTATCTGTAGGACAGAGTAACAGAGCTGCCTTCTAAACTGTTCTCTTCTTTCTCGACTGGAGTGAGTTCTTCACAGCTGAAACCTAAAGGAAGAGGTCATTTCTCATAGCATTTTATAAAACTCATTGAGTCAACAGATTAAGAAAATATTGAAATTAAAGTTTTCCTCAATGCAGAATTTAACAAACCTGTTAGAATGATGAGAAACATCAGATAAAGCACACAGTGCTGCAGTGACAGCATGTTGAATAAAGGTAATGTTGATGGTTGTGTATTGAACTCTGTTGAATATAGAAGTTCCTCTCTCTTCTATAGTTCAGTAACAGCTTAGCTCCTCCCTGAGTCTCTCTGTCTCCTCTTAGATCTGTATCTTCACCTCTCTGTTATGCGTCCTCCACTTAACAGACTGGTGGCAACATTTTGTACCATTTTGTTGTTGATCCTTCTAAAACAAGAATTACATAAAATAAGATGCGATGATTTAATGCTTGGATCACCTTTTCAGGGTTTACAAACACAAGAAGGATGAAGAAGTTGAAACAACATAATTTCATCACTAAATATCTTAGTATAGTTTAATTTGACCTGATTCACAGAATTTCGGGAGGAAAATGTAATCTCAATTCCAGCCTTAATCATTTTTAGAAACACTTTATATGATAAAAAACAGCGGCCAAAATTACTGGACTTTAATGTTGAATTACAGATTGTCAGGAAAACGGAAATAATATCATCCAAAGACATGTAAACAGAGAATGAGGGGACCTAGGATTGAACCCTGTGGTAGACGTGACATCATGACTTTGCGTAAACATACCCACCACTTTCTAAAGCCAAGTGGAGTGTTATCTGTACGCATTTTGAGGTACCTGCGTGTATGTCTATGCTGTTAACAGCACGCCGTATACAGCACGCCGTATACAGCACGCCGTATACAGCACGTTGCATTTTCTCTACGCCGTATACAGCGAATGCGTTGCAGACTGATTTCAATAAATGGCGTGTGTATGACACGCTAATTTGTATGCCATTTTGGCATGTTATCAAGACGCATAATCACTTTTCGGACTGTTGGGTTTAGGAAAACAATAATGGTATTAATGGTATTATTAAATCACAAACGATGCATATTTCCTACCGTAGTAAGGTAAACAATGAGCTACAAGCTCATTTTCATCAAAACAAGCTGCCCTCCAACCTGGAGAAATAACATTGGTCTCTACGAGCAGCCGTCAGTGAGACGGTAGTGATACAAGTGCTTAGGGACCGTCTGTAAACTACAACACCAAAAACGGTTGAATTTAGAAAACGTGACATGCGGGACCCGATCCCCGGTCTCCTGGGTGAAAGTCCTGTGTTTGACCCATCCTCCACCCCGACCAACCTCCCTGCACAGATTTTCGCACTTTCATACTACTCGCTATGACGTCAATTCACACGCAATCGCAAGATAATGTAAGTCAATGGAGGCCAAACGGCGTTTATAAACACGCTAAAAAGCGAGTTTTCGTCTTGATAACATAGGCCACTTCATGTGATCAATCTGCCAGAGGCTAAAATTGGGTTTTAATTCAATGTTGAATTACAGGTTGTCAGGAACACGGAAATAATATCATCCAAAGACATGTAAAAAGAGAATGAGGGGACCTAGAATTGAACCCTGTGGTACACCACAATAAATCAGCCTTAAGAGAAAAACAAAAACTTCTTTTATAATGATTACAAAACTATGACCTGATTCTGTGATGCTAACCAGAGTTGAAATAGAGCTCTGTAGGATGTCAGGGTATTTGCTGTTACAATCAGTTATAGAAATTGTTCATGAACATAATATCCCACAACACCTCATTATCATCAGTTACTGTTGAATAAAACACTTTTCATCTTTAGTGCACAATTTTCTGTTATTGTCACCTCTACAAAGAATCTAGACTGTATCATTACATACTATTCAACGTTTAACAATGTGTGACTCCCTCTAGTGGACGTTGTGGAGTATTGTGTTGTCTTTGCTCCAAAGGTTTTTGTACAGAGTTTTGGTGTTTCCTGTCACTGTGGGCTGCAGAGCACAGTAGTACACAGCAGAGTCAGACAGCTGAAGCTTCTGGATCTTCAGAGGAACTGATGTCTCGTTGATTGTAGCATCAAATCTATCTTTCTGGAACTCTGGAGCATTTTCTGCTGTGTTCGAAAAACTTTTCAACATGTACTTTGGGTAATCATTGACTTCTTGTTTGTACCAGAATAAAGTTCTTGAATAACTTGTCGAAGTTGTCTCAAATGTACAGTCAAGAGTAACTGTATCTCCTTCAGTAGTAATGAAATCTCCTGTTGGCTGGATCACTCTGTCTTCTCCTTTACACTCTGGGGAAGAAGAGAACATGCAGAGGAAGAGATGAATCAATAAAGATGATTGATTTAAGGAGAACAATCAATATGTTTAAATAGTTACCTAGCCAGAGAGTCAGAATCAGGATGTTAGTCAGCCAGTGTTTCATGTCTGCAGTGAGAGGGGAGGAGAGAGAGGAAGAGCATTGATACTCTGATGGATCTGGGCCTTCACATCATTGGTCCTTCCTCTTTATCATCTGTTGAATATCTCTCTTCAATTTGTGATTGTCCTGAACAGTGTGTGACTCCCTCTAGTGGATGTTGTGGAGTATTGTGTTGTCTTTGCGCCAAAGGTTTTTGTACAGAGTTTTGGTGTTTCCTGTCACTGTGGGCTGCAGAGCACAGTAGTACACAGCAGAGTCAGATAGCTTAGCTGAGGAGATCTCCAGATCAACACGTTTCCCTTTCTTGTCAATGTGAGCTGAGAAATCAGAACCAGTTGGATGAATCACCCCTCCCTCTGTGATGGAGATCAGGAACTCTGGTCTGGATCTCTGGTATTGTCGGTACCACTGGATATTGTAGATACCACCCTCATATGTACAGGTCAGGTTGATGTTTCTGCCCTCTGCAACATGTTCTTCAGTACTTTCTGGCTTTATGCTGTTCATGGAACCCAGGGCTGCAAAAGGAATATTATTTACGTCAGTTATCATTAACTTACACAGATAAACCTCTAGTTATGAAATATCTGGTTAATATAGCAGGTTATATGAGACTTTGATCTCTGTTCTAACACTCACCTATAAAGGGAGAGAAAAGTAAAAACAGGTAAAGCAACATGTCTTTGGAGTTGTTAAAGCCAAACAGACAGCAGATGAGCAATGTTCTTCGAACTTTGTTAGCAGCACCTACGGCCAGGTTGCCGGTGCAGGTGGGTGTAAACAGCGTTCACAGCTTTAGTCAGTCTCCTCCCTAACTCCTCCCCAGCTCCTCCCTCTCGTCTTAAAATCGTCACATCTGTTTTTAATGCAACAAAGATGGCAGCGCCCGTAACAGCAAACTCAACAACTCAGAGCAGCTCTGCACAAACCAATGGGTGAAGTCAAACAATATATATTTACAGTCTATTGTTTAAACATGTTACGTTTTCTGCTCTTTTCAGAATGTTACTAGAATGTAAAGTGACAGTTCAGGATCTTTTGGTCCTCTGCAGCCGTTTGAGGTCAAATTCAAAGATACTGAAGTCGTTGGGGAAACTTTCTGCTTTAATGAAATTCTTAAGTTAGTAAAATCTTTGGCAGTAAAAATGTGATTCTACTGAGTTCTTCTGTGAATTATGATGTTATGTATTATAAACTGCCAGTGATTTCCGTTGTATTAGTATTTCAGGGTCTATTTGGGATGCAGATCAACATGTTGAACAATGGAAAGAGCTCATTGTGGCCTAATGGCCCACAGGGTATGAAGAGGATTTAGTAGGTAAGTCAGTGTCCATTTATTTGTTGTCATGGTGTCTTGTGTTTGAACCATCATACAGTTGGTTTGTCATTGATGTGGATTTGCTGCTCATGTGAATCCTCCCACAGTGTTACATTAGCAGCTGTAACCACAGGGACTCTGATAAAACTGGAATAATCAGAATCCATCTGATAGGAAGCTGTGGTTTGAATACCACTTCCCTCCTCTTTGAAGAGTAGTCAGATATCTGTGTTCAGGTTTTTGTACAGCCTCTTCTACACTTTGTATCACTGTGTTTCTAGAGCACAGTAGTAGAGACCTGTGTCTGCCAGGGTTAGTGTCTTTATGGTCAGTTCAGCTGATTTCTCTGATGTTTTGGATTCATATTGCTTATCTGGAATATATTCGTATGATGCGTAGTCTTTTGCTCCTTTCCAGAGTATAAACTGAGGTGCCTGAAGGTCAGAATGATGTCTGTACCAGTGAAGTTGAATATAGTCTTCATTAGTGTCATATTCACATCTGAGTGTAACAGAGTCTCCTTCTCTTTTACTGACTTTATCTTCTACAGGAGATATTTTGTCTCCAGCTATTACTCCTGAAAAAAAGGAGAAAATGAAGTCATTAGATTAACATTGTTCATGAGGCTGAGAGGAGAAGACAGTGGAAAAGGTCAACTGTACAATGTTACTCTGGACAGAAACAGATCAAGTATTCAGAGATTTTTGTTCTGAACTGCAGTTTATATAAATCTTTAAAAAAAAAATACTAAAACCATGTTGTTCTTTGTATCTTACCAAAGAAAAGAGCAGCAAGAATAATCCACAGCCAATGTTCCATCTCTACAACAAGGTTTAAATCAAGAGGAGAAACTAGCTGATGTTCAACATTCAGTCTGAGAATTGTTCTCTTCACAGCAGCACTTATTATTGACTGAATGGTTGAACACAGTGCAGAAGTAGAGCACCTCCTACTTGATAATGTCGCCCCCTAGTGGAGGTACAAAGTTCATTACAACAGTGTAGAAAATAAGTCTTCCAGCAGCTTGTCAGTGTGTCAGCTTGTGTTTTTGTACAGAGACTGTGGGTTTGCTGTCACTGTGGGCCTCACAGCACAGTAGTACAGAGCAGAGTCTGTCACTGCAGCAGAGGAGATCTGCAGATCCACACGATGCTTTTCTTCAGACAGTTTCGTAGAAAACCTTGTGTCCAACTTCAGAGATTCTGCTTTTTTTGTAATGTTCATCCCTGAGATGAATATGATGAACTCTGTTGGTTTTCCTGGATATTGTTGATACCAGAAGAAATAATCATTGTTATCAGATTTTTCTGAGGATCTGTAGGACAGAGTAACAGAGCTGCCTTCTAAACTGTTCTCTTCTTTCTGGACTGGAGTGAGTTCTTTACAGCTGACACCTAAAGGAAGAGAAAACTCTGTTATTTCATTTTGTAAAAGACATAATGAATGATTCACATTCAAATGGTATTGGGATTAAACTTCTGCATGAACTTGTTCATGCTGCATAATCTAACATACCTGTTAGAATGGAAAGAAAAAGCAGAGAAATCACACAATGCTGCAGTGACAGTATGTTGAATAAAGGTAATGTTGATGGTTTGTGTATTGAACTCTGTTGAATATAGAAGTTCCTCTCTCTTCTGTAGTTCAGTAACAGCTCAGCTCCTCCCTGAGTCTCTCTGTCTCCTCTTAGCTCTGTATTTTCACTTCTTTCAGTTACACTACAAAGGTAAATTGATTCTAGACTATAGCATATTAAAGGTTATCAGTGTGTGACTCCCTCTGGTGGATGTTGTGGAGTATTGTATTGTCTTTGCTCCAAAGGTTTTTGTACAGAGTTTTGGTGTTTCCTGTCACTGTGGGCCTCAGAGCACAGTAGTACACAGCAGAGTCAGACACTTCAGCTGAGATGATCTTCAGATTAACTTGATTTCTGTCCTCATTCAGTGTAGCATTCAGTCGAGGGTGAGGAGGTGTTGCTTCCACTACTGAAGGCGATGTTGTATCAGTGATCAGGAGAAGGAACTGAGGAGCTGATCCAGGATCCTGTCGATACCACTGGAGATTTTCAGCTTTAACTGAATAGGTACAGGACAGAGTAACACTACGGCCCTCTGATGAAAAGACTTCAGCACTGCTGGCAGTAATATCATCTTCCATCGTGTTACCTAGTGAGGAAAACAACATGTTAGATTTACACTTTTGTTCCAGAGTCACATATCTAACATTTGAAAAACATCACACTTAGTGATAAAGTGATGACATCTAGATTTGTGTCTTTGAAATGTTAAAGTTTGAACAAAAATCTGAACTGGATCTATAAAACTTTGAAAATGTCTTTGTATTTCAGGATTTATAATCATAAAGATACGTACCTATGAGAGTGAAGCAGAACAGAATTGCAGTGAGTTTTTCCATGTCTGCAGAGGTGAAATGCTGTTTATGAATGTTCAGGATGAATACGTTTTGTGAGTTGTTTGGTCTGATGTTCACAGCTGGAATCAAACAGTTCTCTGTCATGAAGACACCTCTGCAGTCAGTAGGAGGAGACTCAGATGTTGAATTAGTTTCATTCACAAACTGTTTCACGAGTGTAAAGAATCCAGACTGTCTCAAGAAATACACTGAAGTTTATCAGTGTGTGCCTCCCTCTAGTGGATGTTGTGGAGTATTGTGTTGTCTTCGCTCCAAAGGTTTTTGTACAGAGTTTTGGTGTTTCCTGTCACTGTGGGCCTCACAGCACAGTAGTACACAGCAGAGTCAGACACCTTAGCTGAGGAGATGTTCATGTGGATTTGTTTGTTCTCCACTTCAAACTTCAGTCCAGGAATTACATTATTTACTTCTCCTTCAAAAAACAATTTTCCTGAAGCAGAGTGGGAGATGATGAACTCTGGTGGTTTTCCTGGATATTGTCGGTACCAGAAGAAATAATCACCAGTTGACAATTCCAAGTATCTGTAGGACAGAGTAACAGAGCTGCCTTCTAAACTGTTCTCTTCTTTCTCTACTGGAGTGAGTTCTTCACAGCTGACACCTTAAAGAGGAGATCACTCTGTTATTTCATGTTGCAAAAGACTTAATACATGATTCACAATCAGATGTTATTATAGGATTCAATGTTTTCATGCTTCATGATCTAACGTACCTGTGAGGATTGAAAGGAACATCAGAGAAAACACCCAATGCTGCAGTGACAGCATGTTGAATAAAGGTAATGTTGATGGTTTGTGTATTGATCTCTGTTGAATATAGAAGTTCCTCTCTCTTCTATAGTTCAGTAACAGCTCAGCTCCTCCCTGAGTCTCTCCTTCTCCTTGTAGCTTGATATTTTCACTTCTCTCAGTTACATTTCCTCTGCCGTCATCTCTAAAACATGAGTTATATGATGGTGGCTGCAACATCAGTGTCCTTTCCACTAATTTTTAATTGTTTTCATTTAACCTTTATTTAACCAGGTAGGCAATTGAGAACAGATTCTCATTTGCAACGGCAACCTGGCCAAGAATAAGACATAAACGTGCAAAACAACATACAGTTTCACATTCAATACAGTACAAAAATACAAAATACAATAGGCTACATAAAGTACAGAGTAAGTAAGCATTACAAGCTGGTGCAAAGTGAGGTATAGGTAAGTCAATGGATATGCAAAAGTGATATGGTAATAACACAATATAAATGAATCGACAGTCTATATACATGTTGAAATGTAGTAACGAGTCAATATACATAATATACAGTTAGTGCAAATTGTGGTCTAGTTAGTGCGGTAGATGAGTAGATGTGCAAAAATTGTATGACAACAATGGTGGGAAGAATAACAGTTGAGCATTCCAGGGCAGATGGATTAGATTCATGGTTTTTTGTAGTTCATTCCCGTCATTTGCAGCTGAGAACTGGAAGGAGTGGCGGCCAAAGGAGGTGCAGGCTTTTGGGATGACCAAAGAGTAACTGCTTGAGCAAAGTCTGCAGGTGGGTAAAGCTATTGTGACCAGTGAACTTAGGTACAGCGGGGCTTTGCCTAACAAGGACTTGTAAATGAGTTGGTACCAGTGAGTTAAGCGTTGAGTGTCTAACGAGGGCCAGCCAAATAATGCATAGAGGCTTTTTCAGGAGAGACTTTGAGGCAGTTCTATATGACATCACTGAAAATCGAGAATTGGTAAAATTGTCATTTTCACCAAGGCGAGTTTGGCAGCATGAGTGAAGGAGGCCCTGTTGCGGAATAGAAAACCGATCCTAGACTTAACTTTAGATTGGAGGTGGTTTATGTGTGGCTGGAAGGAGAAGGAACTATCTAACCAGACTCCTAAGTATTTGTACACTGCCACATTTTTTAATTCCAACCCATCGAGCTTGGTAATGCCAGTCCGATGGGCAGGGGTAGGCAGTGATCGATTGAAGCGCATGAACTTGGTTTTGACAAAGTTTAGAAGTAATTGGAGGTTTGTGTTGAATGGCATTGTAGCTCTCCTGGAGGTTTGATAGCACATTATCCAATGAAGGGCCGGATGTGTAAAGAATGGTGTCGTCTGCATAGAGGTGGATTTGTGAGTGCCCGACAGCAAGAGCCACGACATTGATGTAAAGGGAGAAAAGAGTTGGCCCGAGAATCGAACCTTGTGGCACCCCCACAGAGACAACCGTAGGTTCTGACAACAGGCCCTCAGATTTAACGCACTGTACCCAATTAAAGAAATAGTTATTGAATCACGCGAGGCAGTCATGAGAGAACCCAAGGTTGTTGAGTCTATCGATAAGAATGCGATGGTTAACAGAGTCAAAGGCCTTGGACAGATCAATGTAGACGGCTGCACAGTAATGCTTTTTGTCAATGGAATGTAATATCAGTAATAGAGTAAGTCCTTTCCATGACTTAAATTAAATGTTTGCAATTATTTTAAGTACCACAGAAATATAATTCCCTCCCGTTTATCCTATGCATTTTGACAGTCAACCAACTTCTGCTAATTATGAGAGATTTACTTTGAACATGTAATGTATAAGCTTATTTAAGTAATCTTAAGTCCTTTTGAGTTTTAAATACTAATCACCTGAAAGGTTAAAATGTCTGTCTGAGACACTTAACTCACTCCATCACTCAGACAGTATCTGTGTTCAACTTGCACCAACAGCAGTTACAAAGTCATCTATTGGACATCAGAATCATTAAGAAATGCCATACTATTCAAAAACAAAACTTCAAACTACTCCAGCAGCATAATCCAGTTATCAACAGATGATCAGTGTGTTAATCATTTTACAAACATAACATAATGGAACTGTATCCATGCTTGGACACTTTCTGGTTAACGTTCTATCAAAAATATGTATTTAAATACAAATAAAAATGATATTATAATGTTTTCAGTTAGTTTAAAGGTGTCAAACTAAATGTAACTTCTTTCCTTTCTAACAGAATATAATTTTAAACATTTACTTTAGCTTTCTCATTGCAAGAGTTGGCAAAAGGAAGCTAATAATTAGCCGTGCTCGATCATATTGAAGTTTAACAGTGTGTGACTCCCTCTGGTGGATGTTGTGGAGTATTGTGTTGTCTTTGCTCTTTTGTACAGAGTTTTGGTGTTGCTTGTCACTGTGGGCTGCAGAGCACAGTAGTCGCGCACACAAAGACACCAATGCAAAGTTTTGAGACTTTCATTACAACTAGTGTTGTTGTAACGTTACCCTTGGGACATAAAAAAGCTCCACTTCCAGACAAGGAATCACAACTCACCCTGTAGCTAGTACAGTGTCTTAGCACGGGGACATTTAGCGGAGAGTGAAGCCCAAAGGCATATCCTCTGCACCGCTGCATTAGATCCACAAGTCCCGCTCCATTGTCCGATATCTACTCAATCTGAACACTTTTCTCTGGGCCAGTATTCCGTTGTACAGCCTTGAACACTGCATTTACGACAGTGGCTGATTTTCAATATCCTTGAAAAACTTCCAAACTTTCTTCTTTCTAAAGTATACAGCTTTGCTCGCAGTTAAGCTCATGTCTGAGATCTGCATGCGTGACCTACATTCAAAACACCAGCTGGTCTCAGACCAGTGGTCTGTATGTAAATTTTGGGGTGTGACAAAGGTACAGACTAGAGCCAATTAAGGTACAGCCACTGAGTTGACGTCAACTAGCTTTGTTTGGATTCATCCGTTTTCATAGGCAGTTTGAAATTGTGATATTTGCATAGGAAAGAGGTGTCAGTAGGACTTTGAGCTTCTAGGTATGCCTATTTTACCCACCGAAATGTAGTTATTCAACTATGACAAGGTAAACTCGGTTTTCCATTCTATCACCCCTTTAACAGTGTGTGACTCCCTCTGGTGGATGTTGTGGAGTATTGTGTTGTCTTTGGTCCAAAGGTTTTTGTACAGAGTTTTGGTGTTTCCTGTCACTGTGGGCTGCAGAGCACAGTAGTACACAGCAGAGTCAGACAGCTGAAGCTTCTGGAACTTCAGAGGAAAGGACTTATCCTTGATTGTTGCATCAACTCTCTCCTGCTCTTTAGAATTATCAGCTTTTACAGAGAAACGTTGCAGCAACATCTTTGGGTAATCATTTAATTCTTGTTTGTACCAGTACAAAGTGGGAGTTGGGTCACTGGTCTCAAATGCAAAGTCAAGAGTAACTGTCTCTCCTTCAGTAGCAATGACATCTCCTGTTGGCTGGATCACTCTGTCTTCTCCTTTACACTCTGGGGAAGAAGAGAACATGCAGAGGAAGAGATGAATTTATAAAGATGATTGATTAAAGGAGAACAATCAGTATTTTAAATAGTTACCTAGCCAGAGAGTCAGAATCAGGATGTTAGTCAGCCAGTGTCTCTCAACCTCTTCACAGCTGACCCTAGAAGCGATGTCAGCGTGGCTGCAGACTTCTGCTGAATCTAAGCGTCAACCTTTTGGACCAGTGGCCCCTGTCACTATGTTGGGCAAGTTACTCAAAATGGGTAATCACTAATTACTAACAACGTGTTACTGTACTCACTAGAGGTCGGCCAATTAATTGGCCGATTTTTGACATTTTTGACATAATCTAATCGAACCAGCTCCCAGTCTGGGTTCGGGGGGCAGACACCGTCACCATATTTAAGAATAAATTGAAAACCCTCCTCTTTGATAAAGCTTATGGTTAGGGAGTAGCAGGCCCACCTGCTTCTCTTCATATTTGTCAGATTAATCTACCATATAATCAATAATATAATCACAGTAGAAGGAGGCAGGTCAGTACAGCCCCATCCGGTTGGGGAGAGTTCTAGCCCGACCAGGCTCCTCTCCTTAACCTGTCTCTCTTAGTTATGCTGTTATAATTCTAGCCTGCTGGGGGACTTCCTTCTTTCCTTTGACACACTGAGCTGCTCTCTCCTCTCTCTTTCCATTTTTTTCCATTTGTGTGCATCCTTGTCCCAGAAATGCTTGTTACTAACCTAGCTCTGAGGAGTTTACTTCCCGGAGTCTTTATGTTTTTTTTTTTTCACCCAGCATATTTCCTTGGATTAGGATGGCACCAAGATCTTGGTTGCAGCTGTCGCCGTGGTCCTGCAGCACTCCCTGGTACACCCTGCTACGCTCTGCGGTGTCCTGCTGCGTCCTGCTACGTCCTGCTGAACCCTGCTGCGTCCTGCTACGTCCTGCTGAACCCTGCTGCGTCCTGCCACGCTATCCTGTAACGCCCTGCAGTGCGCTGCTATGACATGAACTACTATGACTACCATTTGTAATCACTGTTCCATTATCTTTATTGTGACTATTATTGCCACTGTTCATCACATCCCCAACCAGCACCGTCAGACACCACCTACCAAGAGCCTGGTTCTGCTGAGGTTTCTTCCTAAAAGGGAGATTTTCCTCGCCACTGCTGCACTAAATGCTTGTTCTTGGGGGAATTACTGTAATAGTTGGGGCTTTGTAAACTATACAGTGTGGTCTAGACCTACTCTATCTGTAAAGTGTCTCTAGATAACTCCTGTTATGATTTGATACTATAAATAAAATTGAATTGAATTGAGTAATCGGCATCGGCCGATATCCGAGTATATCAAGCCGATTTTTTGTGTTCAAGTGTTATACATTTTATTCAGACCTAAAACAAAGAAACGCTGCTGGTTGCTACTGTGTGCAGCACTACTATTATTAAAATTGTTAATTTATTTTATTCATGAAAGTTTTCAGATTTGTGTTCTCAGAAGTTTAATAAATGCTGCTAAGTGCACTAAACTTTATTTTTTCATAGAAAAGTTTATTTGACAAAGTTTAATTTCTTCTTACCTGTTTCGTTTATTTAATATATTTTGTATACATTATTTATACAATATATGTTTTTACATTATACATTTTTAAATAAAAAACAAGTGTATATTGGTGAAGTGTTAAATAAATGTTTTTGTTGAGAAATTTTGTGTATCTTAATTCATTATTAGTGTTAGATTTCATCTTTCAAATAGAGGTTTAAAAACAAGCACATATCGGCCAAATATTGGCCAAAATAAATCGGCAGCATGTATTTATTTATTGATTTCTAAAGATCGGCATCGGCCAGAGAAAAACCATATCGGTCGACCTCTATTACTCACCACAGCTACATCAAAAGTTCCCTTCAAACAACTCCAAATCCTTCCACTGTGAATAAAACTAGGTGACTCCTGAGCCCCTTTAACACAACGTCTCTTCTCTGCAGAGAAGCTGCATGTGAGAACGTAAATGTCTGACTCAGTTGGACCAGACATTAAACGCTCTTTAGCTTAAGTCTGTGTAATATCCGATTGAGCCTATGTGTGAATAGAACAGCTCATTGTCCAGAGAAAAGATAAGAGGTGTGTTTCTATTTTTTTTTTTTTTTAAAGAAGAAGCTCCTCTCTGTTATCAGTTATTGTAGTGGTTCTCAAATGGGGGTACGTGTCCCCTTAGGGGAACATTATTGAAAAAAAGCTTAAGAACCCCTGATTTATTGGGTGGTCTGTGCTGCCCTCTGCTGATGCAACACTGAAATATAATAAAGTTATATAACAGGATAAATACTAGCATGGACAAATTACCATATATTCTATTTCAATTAAAAGGCAGTAAATGCATTATTAAAAAATAAATACTTGTTACAAATGTCTATTGATTTTCTTTTTCTTTCTTTGATTTGAAGACCTTTTTAAATCTTTCATATTTATCCATACGTCATTAAGAATTATTTTAAGAGAAATAAAGAGAAAAGTGTTTCTTTGATTTGAAGACCTTTTTAAATCTTTCATATTTATCCATACGTCATTAAGAATTATTTTAAGAGAAATAAAGAGAAAAGTGTATATATATATATATATATTCTCAGTGGTAACAGAGTGATTCTGGGCAATCTTCATTCACAGTCCATTTCCAAAGGGGCGTCACCAACGGACGCCGCTCAAATGCCTCTGGGCGCAATTGGATAGTCCTTCAACCAATCAGACCAACGATCCAGGTGACGTAGCAGCGACGGCGGCATCAACAGGTTGCTGCGCTTCGGTGGGCGATCTCCATTTGGAAAAATTGGAAATGTGCTTGAATGGGCTCTTGGCCAGACTGACTTGCAGAGCAAATCTCAAATTTGCCGAAAGTTCATCAGGGTTTTCCCAGGCTATCACGGACAGGGTTGAACAAGTAACTTTTATTCAACATTACATTCATAATGTAACCTGTTTTCTCCAAAAAAATATTGAAAGGGCTTCGTGGAATTATATTGTTTCATTATATTTCATTACATTATTTGAGCTTATACATATACTTTACAGTGTTATTCCTCTTATATATAATATAACTGTGGACATGTATGCAATGAGCTACTCAGATTACTTTTACACTTAGCTAGCTGTTAAGCTTACCTCGATTTATGTAAGCTAACTTTGTTAGCAGCAGTAGCGGCCAAGTTGCCGATGCAGGTGGGTGTATACAGCGTTCACAGCATCAGTGCTCCTTCACTCCTCCCCAGCTCCTCCCTCTCATCTAAAAATCCTCAAATCCATTTTTAATGCAACCAAGATGGCAGCGCCCATGAAGGCAAACTTAACGACTCCGAGCAGCTCTGCACAAACCAATGGGTGACGTCACACACACTCTGTCACACTAGCAGCTGGAACCACAGGGACTCTGGTTAAACTGGAAATATCAGAATCCATCTGATAGGAAGCTGTGGTTTGAATACCACTTCCCTCCTCTTTGAAGAGTAGTCAGATATCTGTGTTCAGGTTTTTGTACAGCCTCTTCTACACTTTGTATCACTGTGTTTCTAGAGCACAGTAGTAGAGACCTGTGTCTGCCAGGGTTAGTGTCTTTATGGTCAGTTCAGTTGTTTTCTCTGTTGTTATGGATTCATATCTTATCTTATCTGGGATATATTCACTACTACTAGCTCCTCTTGCTCCTTTCCAGAGTATAAACTGAGGTGCCTGAAGGTCAGAATGATGTCTGTACCAAGAAAGTGCAGGATTGTTGATCGTTGTCTCATATTCACATCTGAGTGAGGCAGATTCTCCTTCTCTTTTACTAACTGCATTATTTACAGGATAGATTTTGTTTCCAGCTATTAATCCTGAAAAAAGTAGAGAAAATGAAGTCATTAGACTAATATTGTTCATGAGGCTGAGAGGAGAAGACAGTGACAAATGTCAACTGTATATTGTTACTCTGGACAGAAACAGTTCAACTGTTCAGAGATTTCTGCTGTGAACTGAAGTTTATATAAATCTTTAGAAAATAATAAAACCATGTTCTTCTTTGTATCTTACCAAAGAAAAGAGCAGCAAGAATAATCCACAGCCAATGTTTCATCTCTACAACAAGGTTTAAAACAACAGGAGAAACTAGCTGATGTTCAACATTCAGTCTGAGAATTGTTCTCTTCACAGCAGCACTTATTATTGACTGAATGGTTGAACACAGTGCAGAAGTAGTGCACCGCCTACTTGATAATGTTGCCCTCTAGTGGAGGTACAACGTTCATTACAGCAGTTTGGAAAAAATGTCTTCCAGCAGCTTGTCAGTGTGTCAGCTTGTGTTTTTGTACAGAGACTGTGGGTTTGCTGTCACTGTGGGCCTCACAGCACAGTAGTACAGAGCAGAGTCTGTCACTGCAGCAGAGGATATCTGCAGATCCATTTTGGTTTTATCCTCACTTACTGAAACAGACAGTCCAGAGTTTGTTCCATTTTGCGTTCCAGAGTGAAAGATGAGGAACTCTGGTGGTTTTCCTGGATATTGTCGATACCAGAAGAAATAAATATTATATTCAGCTTGTCTGGAGTATCTGTAGGACAGAGTAACAGAGCTGCCTTTTAAACTGTTCTCTTCTTTCTGGACTGGAGTGAGTTCTTCACAGCTGACAACTAAAGGAAGAGACAACTGTTAGTTAATTTTGTATGAGACATTTCCAATAACATCTGAATAATACACATTCAGATGTTATCGGAATATAACTTTTTCATGCTGCATAGTCTAACATACCTGTTAGAATGGAAAGAAACAGCAGAGAAAACACACAATGCTGCAGTTGCAGCATGTTGAATAAAGGTAATGTTGATGGTTTGTGTATTGATCTCTGTTGAATATAGAAGTTCCTCTCTCTTCTATAGTTCAGTAACAGCTCAGCTCCTCCCTGAGTCTCTCCGTAGCTCTGTATTTTCACTTCTCCTAGTTACACTTCAAAGGTAAAGTTATTCTACACTATATATTGATTGAAGTTTAACAGTGTGTGACTCCCTCTAGTGGATGTTGTGGAGTATTGTGTTGTCTTTGCTCCAAAGGTTTTTGTACAGAGTTTTGGTGTTTCCTGTCACTGTGGGCCTCAGAGCACAGTAGTACACAGCAGAGTCAGACAGCTGAAGCTTCTGGATCTTCAGAGGAACTGATGTCTTGTTGACTGTAGCATACATTCTTTCTTTCTGAAATTCCTCAGCATCTTTTGCTCCAGAGTAGACTTGTAGTATGAACCTTGGAAATCCATTTACTTCTTGTTTGTACCAGAACAAACGGGGAAATGTGTCACTGGTGTCAAATGTACAGTCAAGAGTAACTGTCTCTCCTTCAGTAGTAATGACATCTCCTGTTGGCTGGATCACTCTGTCTTCTCCTTTACACTCTGGGAAAGAAGAGAACATGCAGAGGAGGAGATGAATTAATACAGATGATTGATTTAAAGCAGAACAATAGGTTTAAAGAGTAAATAATCTGGATTTTCCCTTACAGCTGTTTTCTCTCAAAGAAATATATCATGTTATTTAGAATGTACGAGATACCAACAGACATTATCTGTTTTTTTTCTTTTTGTGCATTAACACAATCTATGTATCTAAACCATGTTGTTCTTTGTATCTTACCAAAGAGAAGAGCAGCAAGAATAATCCACAGCCAATGTTCCATCTCTACAACAAGGTTTAAATCAACAGGAGAAACTAGCTGATGTTCAACATTCAGTCTGAGAATTGTTCTCTTCACAGCAGCACTTATTATTGACTGAATGGTTGAACACAGTGCAGAAGTAGTGCACCTCCTACTTGATAATGTGGTCCTTTATCAGTGTGTGACTCCATCCGGTGGATGTTGTGGAGTATTGTGTTGTCTTTGCTCCAAAGGTTTTTGTACAGAGTTTTGGTGTTTCCTGTCACTGTGGGCCTCAGAGCACAGTAGTACACAGCAGAGTCAGACAGCTGAAGCTTCTGGATCTTCAGAGGAACTGACTCATCCTTGATTGTAGCATCAATTCTCTCTTGTGCCTCAGAATCATCAGTTTTTACAGAGTAACGTTGCAGCATCATCTTTGGGAAATCATTGACTTCTTGTTTGTACCAGAATAAAGATGGACCAGGATAAGTTGTCTCAAATGTACAGTCAAGAGTAACTGTCTCTCCTTCAGTAGTAATGACATCTCCTGTTGGCTGGATCACTCTGTCTTCTCCTTTACACTCTGGGGAAGAAGAGAACATGCAGAGGAAGAGATTAAGTAATAAACATGATTGAATAAAGAAAAACAATCAGTATTTTAAATAGTTACCTAGCCAGAGAGTCAGAATCAGGATGTTAGTCAGCCAGTGTTTCATGTCTGCAGTGAGAGGGGAGGAGAGAGAGGAAGAGCATTGATACTCTGATGGATCTGGGCCTTCACATCATTGGTCCTTCCTCTTCATCATCTGTTGAGGACAGAGGTGGGACCAAGTCACTGTTTTGCAAGTCACAACTAAGTGTCACGTCATTTCACTGAAGTCCCAAGTCAAGACAAGAATGTGCCGAGTGAAGTCTTAAGTCAAGTTCCAATTCCTTAACTTTGTGTTTCGAGTCCTAAACAAGTAATAAAGCAATCTTCACTGAATGCAGACAACAGAGTTTTAATAAATTAAATTTACCCAAATCATGAATGCTTTTTCAAACATGTATTCATTTTCATACCATGTTTTTATCAAGTGCTACTGAACTTATTAACTCTGACTCTGCACTCTCATACTTTCATAATCTTTTATGTCTAAATTGTTTGTACCTGCTGCTCCTGTGCACTCTGCTGTGTTTGAGGAATTTAAGCCAGTTTCTGTGACGGTACCTACTGAGGTAGTGCAACACATGAAACCTACCTACTGTCCTTTAGACATGTTTCCCACCAGGATGGTGAAGGAGGTTTTTAATACCACCATTGGGTCGAGTCTACTTACTTTTTTTAATTCTTGTCTTAGTTTAGGTTCTGTCCCAGCTGCCTTTAAACATGCTGTGGTCAGGCCCCTACTTAAGAAGCCTCATCTTGATCTCACAGTGTTGTCCAATTTTAGACCAGTCTCTCATCTGCCTTTTCTTTCAAAGGTTTTGGAAAAAGTTGTTTTCATACAGTTACAAACCTTTTTACAACAGAGCTCTGTGTTTGAACATTTTCAATCTGGTTTCATATCACATCACAGCACTGAGTCTGTACTGTTGAGAGTACACAATGATATTGTCTTGTCTGTAGATGCCAGGAATCCTGCTCTTGGACCTCACAGCGGCTTTTGATACAGTGGACCATGCAGTCCTTCTCTCACCTTGATCATTGTGTAGGCATCCGAGGCTCTGCACTTAAATGGTTTAGCTCCTATTTGGCAAATAGGAGCTTCTCTATCATGATTGGTGACCTCTCCTCGTCACCAGCTCCTCTCTCTTGTGGGGTACCTCAGGGTTCAATTCTTGCCCCATCCTGTTTTCCTTATATATGTTGCCTTTAGGGGCTATTATATATATTATAGGCAAGCACAACCTGTCATTTCATTGTTATGCAGATGATTTGCAAATTTATTTGCCTTTGAAACCGAATGACAGTGTTGCACTAAACTCCCTGTTTAGTTGTATTAATGATATTAAGTTGTGGCTTTCACAAAACTTTCTTAATTTGAATGAAGATAAAACTGAGTGTATTACCTTCAGTACTTCAGGTATGCCAAACAGTTCAGCTTTGAGTTTGGGAGCTCTGGCTTCATACACTAAGCCAGCTGTCAAAAATGTGGGGGTTACATTTGATTGCAGCATGACATTTGATGAGCAGATCAGCAGTGTTGTTAGAATGAGCTTTTTCCAGCTTCATCTCCTGGCTAAAGTTAAGCCCTTCCTTAAAGCTCCTCCCTGAGTCTCTCTGTCTCCTCGTAGCTCTGTATTTTCACTTCTCTCTCTTACACATCTAAGGTAAAGTGATTCTAAATTACATCATATTGAAGTTTTACAGTGTGTGACTCCCTCTAGTGGATGTTGTGGAGTATTTTGTTGTCTTTGCTCCAAAGGTTTTTGTACAGAGTTTTGGTGTTTCCTGTCACTATGGGCTTTACAGCACAGTAGTACACAGCAGAGTCAGACACTGCAGCAGAGGAGATCTGCAGATCTATTTTGGTTGTATCCTCACTCAAACTTACTGAAGCAGACAGTCCAGAGTTTGCAGCATTTTGCGTTTCCAAGAGAAAGATGAGAAACTCCAGTGGTTTTCCTGGATATTGTCGATACCAGTAGAAATAGTCAGTACCAGTTGCTTGTTTGGAGTATCTGTAGGACAGAGTAACAGAGCTGCCTTCTAAACTGTTCTCTTCTGTCTCTACTGGAGTGAGTTCTTCACAGCTGATACCTAAAGGAAGAGATAACTGTTATTAGATGTAAAAGTCTCAAGAAATGATTCACAGTCAGATACTCAGAAACTTTTTCATGCTGTATAATCTAACATACCTGTGAGGATGGAAAGGAACATCAGAGAAAACACACAATGCTGCAGTGACAGCATGTTGAATAAAGGTAATGTTGATGGTTTGTGTATTGAACTCTGTTGAATATAGAAGTTCCTCTCTCTTCTATAGTTCAGTAACAGCTCAGCTCCTCCCTGAGTCAATCTGTAAAGTGATTTTAGACTACATCATGAAAAACATTGAGGTTTATCAGTGTGTGACTCCCTCTGGTGGATGTTTAAGTTTGTAAGTTTATTTGATTAGGACAATGCACATTAATCAACATTTCTGTAAATGCACCAGTGTTAGCCAGTCGGGTAATTTTCAACTGTAGTCCTAATTACCTAGCACGCAAGTCTTTATGGTGGGAAGAAACCGGCGCACCTGGAGGAAACCAAAGTAAACATGGGGGAGAACATGCAAACTCCACACAGAAAGGCCCGGAACGACCTGGATTCGAACCCAGAATCTTCTTGCTGTGAGGCAGCAATGCTAACCACTGACAGATATGTACAGTATATACAGCTACGTGCAGTGTGGTAACATAAGAGTAGTAAGAATAAATGTATATGCAGGATGAATAGTATGAAGAGCAGTAGAATATGGCTATGTATAGGTGTTATTACAGTATGTACATTTGTAAATAAATAAATAGAACAGTATGGGAGGGGTAGGGTAGTGCAAATTGTCCGTGGGGTGCTTACTAGCTTAAATTGTCACCAGGATAACCTACATCATGACAAATATTTAAAGTTGAACAGTGTGTGACTCCCTCTAGTGGATGTTGTGGAGTATTGTGTTGACTTTGCTCCAAAGGTTTTTGTACAGAGTTTTGGTGTTTCCTGTCACTGTGGGCTGCAGAGCACAGTAGTACACAGCAGAGTCAGACAGCTGAAGCTTCTGGATCTTCAGAGGAACTGATCTTAAGCTGGAATTCAATGTGGATGAAAATTTCTGCTCGTCCACTGTTACCCCCGTTCCAACCTTAAAGCGGCTGAGAATAAATTTGGGGCTGTTGTTTCCATCCTGTTTGTACCAGAAGAGATAATTAGTAGTAGTTGAACTGCTGTTATATTGACAGCCAAGTGTTACTGCCTCTCCTTCAGTAGCAGTCACATCTCCTTTAGGTTGCAACACGTTGTCTTTTTGAGCTCTGCATTCTGTAAAACAGCAACAAACAGAATCAGTGTGCTGTTAAAGAATCATATCAATGTTGGATTGATATCAAAGAAACAGAGTTGTGTTCATACCAAGGCTCATAGCAGCCAGCAACACTGAGATGAACAGAGGCTTCATATCTGCAGTGTGGAGTAACTCTGAGCTACAGCAAGTATAAAGAAGGCTGTGATCTCTCTGTTTAGTCTTCATCAACACTAAGTTGGTGGATTAGAAGGAGGAACCTGATCACAGTGACAGGACTCATTCACAGCCCTGGGTTATTCCCCCTACTGACAACTTTACACCTAACACATGTTGTGTCTCTCTCCTTTCTTACTTGTAAGGTAAAGTTACTTAACTTAGTGTTTTGAGGAGGTGTCCTCTAGCTCACCTATTAAGAGTGTTTGCCCCATGTTGGCTGAGTCCTGCAGCAGCTGTCAGCTGTTGCGTGTCATCCCCCATCTCTCTCCCCCTTTCATGTCTATCCACTGTCACTTGAAATAAAGGGAAAAAGACCCAAATAAATAAACTTAAAAAAAAGTTTGTGTTTCGAGGCCTAAACTAGTAATAAAGTAGAAGAAATAATGAACTCTGACTCTGCACTCTCATACTTTCATAATGTTTTATGTCTAAATGACATAAAAAGATAAATGTAAAAGAAGAAAAAACAATAATATTGGGGCAGTCTGCCACAAATATGTCCTAGAGTTCTAGGGTTAGTAGTAAAGTTAGTCACTTACTTTATGGATAAATAATCTGTAAATATATGTGTGAAAGAGAAAATAAATGTTTGAATAAACATACCTATAGCTCAGGTTCAAAACACACCAACTGGATCACATAGAGTTGGAAATATTTTCTTTTTTTAAATGAAGGGATTAACTTTACATTACCCCATGGTTTTGCTGTTATAACGTTAGCAGATTGCATCGCGTAGCCATTTTCTTTAAAATTTGATTGGTCATCTCATTTTGGGTGAACATCAAATTATGAATTAAGGAGGGAACCCACAGAACCCACAACAATAGACTTTAATGGCCGACATAGAACCTCTGCTAATGAAATGATTCTTCCTCGATTTACCGTTCTTCGTGCCACTTCAATTATCAAACGAAGTTTGAAGTTGTTGCATATCCATTTGTAAGTTTTGACCTGCATGTTTTCCATATTGCAATCCATTTTTGTTGGCCACCACATAGTCTTTATATGTAAAGGGAATTATCTTAATTTCCAAGTAGCACTCAGCCACATAACTTCACTTCTTCATGCTTCTCTATGGTCTATCAGGTTGGGATATAGTGGATCTGGGCAATGATGCGTTCATGAAGTATCGCCTTGCTATGAATTAATAACATTAGTTGATTCAAGAAATAAACAGAAATGAATTCAAACACGTTTAAAATAATATACTTTTCCCTCTTTCTGTTTGGGGAAAGGTATCAAGTCTTTAAAGTCAAAAGGCTCAAGTCCAAGTGAAGTCATGAGTCATTGGTGTTGAAGTCCAAGTGGAGTTGCGAGTCTTTTCTTCTCGAGAGGTTGATGGAAGATGGCGGAAGGCAACAGCAGAGGGGCTGCAGCTCCTTCTGCTGTTCATGGCGTTAGTCGGCCTCGAATAAAACCGGTGATCTATGAGACTGTTGATGGGAAAACTATTGTAGAGGATGAGTTTCTTAACTTCCACGCGGTTAAAATAAAGACTTTGAGTCAGGATGAACTAGTCCTTCTAGCGTCAAACAACTTCGAGTCTGAGTGGATTGAGTCCTCAAAGAAAGTGTTGTTTGAACTTTGTCCCAACACGAAGCAACGTAATGTGACATTTAAAGGAAACCAGAAGGATGTAAACAACATCAAAAGTTGCCTTAAAGTATTAAACAAGTGCGGGGAAAACATCCCACGGTTTGTTTCCCATTATCTGGATGAGTTGCCGCCTGTGATGTTCAACAACATGGATGTTTCCAATTTACTCTGCAAGATGGAGCGTCTGCACAGTGAGATCTGCGCGCTGAGGCATTCAGTAAAACTCCAGGTTGATGTCGGCGAGGATCTGATGTCTGTCACCTCCATTATTGATCGCAGAGTTGCTAAAATGGAGCGTCATCTGGTGCCGTGTGTTGGTAAGAAGCATAACCAGGACATGTCGAGTGCAGTTGGAATCTCCAGCGCCAGTGTAGTCCTACTGGTTGGGGCTTCTTCTGTGGATCTCTGCGGCAGGGAGTTGTCTGCGGATGTAAGCAACCTTGGGTCTCCTGATATCGGATTTTCCACGTCCGATGTCCCGGCTCCAGTATTGTCTACGGAGGAAGCTTGGGTAGGCAGCGCTGGGATGTGTGCGGAGGTGAATGGAAGCTTTAAAGAGATTGATGCTTCTTCAAACTCACCTAAATGGAGCCTTGTGGTGAAGCAAGCCCGACAACAGAGGGTTGAGAGCCGGTCTTCCCCGGTAAAACAGCGCACTGACAAACCTGCGCGCAAGAGGCCAAAGCCTGTTATTGGCACGAGTGCGCAAAGTAACATAAAAGTGGTGTGAACAAAACAGGTTAGTGTGTTTGCTACAGAATTCTCACCAGATCTTCATGCAGAGGTGCTGTGTACATATGTTAAAGAAAAACTCAGCCGGGATGTTCATTGTGATCATATTGTAACTGTAAACACCAGATACAGCTCTTTTAAAGTGACTGTTGAGTGTGAGGATGTTGCGACGGTGTATAATCCGGAGCTATGGCCTGAAGGCCCTGCTATCTTAATCTACAAACATGCGTGTTGCATCCTACAACTGTCGGGAGCTGCGTGTTGGCAATACTGCTGGAGATAGGGTTCGACATATGGTTGTGGATAAACTGCTGGAAAAATGCGACATTGTATGTCTGCAAGAAACGTTTTTATCTAAGCAGGATCTAGGAAAATTGAACTTTTTTAATGACAGTTTCAAAGGAGCTGGGGAATCCACAACGGACCTTACTATGGGTATAGTGAGAGGATGGATATCAGGGGGTGTGGCTATCCTATGGCACAAGAAGCTAGACTCAGTGATAAATGTCATCAGGACTGAGTTGACTGGTGCATTGCTGTACAATTGAAGTTTAAAAATAAAGATCTTATTATTCTCAATGTATATAAACCTTATGAGTGTTCACAGAATGAAGACATATATTTAAATAGGCTTGCCTTTATAAATTCCTTTATTCATGAGAATCATTATACAAGTGTGTGTGTTGTAGGGGATATGAACGCAGACCTTACAGACAGCCAGTCACTGTTTGCCAGACATATATTACAGTTTTGTGAGGAGAATAACCTTATATTGTCCAGCCAATTGCTTCTACCAGCAGATAGCTATTCTTATATAAGTGAAGCCTGGAACACAACATCATGGCTTGACCACTGCATTAGCACTGCTGATGCACATGCGATCTTGCAATCTATGGAAATTCTATATAGGACATCCATGTCAGACCATGTGCCGTTTGCTATGAAGCTTGATGTGGAAAGTCTCCCTGAGTTGACCCAGGGGGTGAATGATAGTTGCAAGACTAAATTGGATTGGGCAAAACTCACAAATGATGATCTCTTGACATACTGTATGAAAACTGAGATTCTTCTTGGGAATATTTGTATACCCAAAAATGCTATTATGTGCTTGGATGTGAACTGTAATGATATCACCCACTGTGAAACCCTCTGTGCCATGTATGACAGTATTATGGGTGCAATGTGTGAGGCTAGTAGATCATACCTAATTCTACCTGTAAAAACAAACAATATTAAGCCTGGCTGGAACAAGCATGTTGAGGCACACCATGCAGAAGCTAAGGTAGCATTTAAGGCATGGGTGCAGGCAGGCAGACCCAGAATTGGCCCTTTCCTTGAGTATAAAAAGCGTACCAGCACTAGACTCAAATATGCCATCCGCTACATTGGTAAACATTAACAGGCTATGAGAGCAAACTCTATGGCTGAGAAACATCTGGGTAAGGATGTTATTGGCTTCTGGAAGGAGGTGAGAGCTCTAAACAAGACCAATACATTGCTTCTGTGTGCTATAGAGGGGGTGTCTGGAGCTGACAATATAGCTGAGCTGTGGAGGCAACACTATTCTGCCTTATTTAACTGTGTTAAAAGTGACTCCTACAAAGTGGCAAATATTGTCAACAGTAATCCAGAGATAATCACCTCCAGGGAAGTCTGCCAGGCCGTAGCACAGTTATCGGATAAGAAAGCAAGTGGGCCAGACCACATTACAGCTGAGCACCTTAAGTTTGCTAGCCCAAAGGTGGCAGTACTGCTTGCCATTTGCTTTTCTGGATTCATGACCCATAGCCTGCTACCTGAATCTACACGGTCTATTACTCTTGTGCCTGTCATCAAGGACAAAGCTGGCAAGGTTGGGAGTTTGGATAATTATAGGCCGATAGCCCTAGCCAGTGTGATATCTAAAGTACTGGAAAGAATGTTGCTTGATCGTCTAAGTCCTTATATTGGTACCACTGACGATAAATTTGGCTTCAAAGCTAAGCTTGGTACTGATTTGTGTATCTATACCTTGAAGGAGGCAACACAGGGGTACATAAGGCAGAATTCATCTATGCTAGTTGGGTTTATTGATGCTTCCAAGGCCTTTGATAGAGTCAATCATCATAAGCGAAAAACTGAGCCAAAGGGGTGCCCCTGACAGTATTATAAGAATCCTGGCTTACTGGTATGCCAACCAGAGTATGCAGGTGAAATGGGGTAATACAGTCTCCGCGTCCTTTGGGTTAAGTAATGGGGTACGTCAGGGGGGGTTACTCTCACCAGCACTTTTCAACTTGTACATGGATGAGTTATCCAACCAATTGACAAGATGCAAAACAGGCTGTATGATTGGCAACACCTTGGTAAATCATCTCATGTATGTTGATGATCTGGCCATTTTCTCTCTCAGCAGTGCTGGTTTTCAGCTGCTACTGAATATTTGCTCTGAATATGGGGTGAAATATGATGTGTTGTATAATGGTAAAAAGAGTAAAGTGGACAAAGACATTTGTTTTCCAGACTTTTATCTATCAGGACAAGTGATTAGTGTCTGTAATAAAGTTAAATATCTGGGTCACTACATCACAGATCAGTTATCTGATGATGAGGATATACTCAGGCAGCGTTGCATATTATATGCCCAGGCTAACATGTTGGTAAGAAAATTCCACATGTGCACGGATGACGTCAAAATGAGTCTGTTTAAAGCTTATTGCACTCCTTTGTATACTGCTCCCTTATGGACTAAGTTCAAAAAGGCAAGCATGCAGAAGCTTAAGGTTGCTTATAATGACTGTATGAGGATACTGCTCAACAAACCCAGGTGCTCTAGTGCAAGTTACCTGTTTTGTAATGCAGGGGTCAGCACCTTTCAGGCATTATTGAGGAGTCTAATATACAAATTAATTTGTCGCTTGAACGTCTCCCAAAATAGCATTGTTAATTTGTAAATCCTGGGTTTAGTGCCATACGATACCAATCATCACTATGGAAACACTGGTATAACTGTCTTTTATAGAAATTTAGTATTGTTGTTTCTTCTGTTTTTATTTCTTTGTATATGTTTCTATTTCTTTTTAAGGTATGTTGTATGTCATGTCTGTGTCTTTTGAATGGACCTTGAGTCTGGAATAAAAAGTTGATGATGATATCTAAATTCATCAAATTTGTGACTCAAGTCTGCTCCTCTGGTTAAGGGACTCTAAACATTTACATCACATTTAGCATATTTAAATGATTGTCATGAGTCTCAAAGATTGTATTGGAGAAGACAACAAGATACCTGTTAAGTAACACTTATCAACAATGACAAACACAAACTGTAGAGTAAAATATCTTTCTTGTCAAGTTCTTCTGTCTAAACAAGAGTTAAGAATCACTAAAACAATGAACTGGATTACATATGTTTCATGAAGTTGTAAGCACGAATAATCAGAGTAAACAATGAAATATTGCATTTTTTCAGTGATTTATGAACTCAGTGTCCACTTGATGGCACTGTTGTTCAATAAAAGGAGGAGCTGAAGTGTGTATATGTTCAGTGAGGAGCTGTCAGGTTTTTGTACAGAGACTGTGGGTTTCCTGTCACTGTGGGCCTCACAGCACAGTAGTACAGAGCAGAGTCTGTCACTGCAGCAGAGGAGATCTGAAGAATAATTTGGGTTTTATCCTCCCTTACAGAAGCAGACAGTTGAGACTTTGTTTCATCTTGAGTTCCAGAGTGAAAGATGAGAAAATCTGGTGGTTTTCCTGGATATTGTCGATACCAGAAGAAATTATCATTATATTCAGCTTGTTTGGAGTATCTGTAGGACAGAGTAACAGAGCTGCCTTCTAAACTGTTCTTTTCTGTCTCTACTGGAGTGAGTTCGTCACAGCTGACACCTAAAGGACGACATAACTCTGTTATTTCATGTTGTAAAAGACTTAAAACATGATTCACATTCAGATGGTTTTAGAATAAAACTTGTTAATGCTGCATAATCTAACTTACCTGTTAGAATGGAGAGAAACAGCAGAGAAAACACACAATGCTGCAGTGACATCATGTTGAATAAAGGTAATGTTGATGGTTTGTGTATTGAACTCTGTTGAATATAGAAGTTCCTCTCTCTTCTATAGTTCAGCAACAGCCCATGAGTCCCTCCGTAAAGTGATTCTAGACTACATCATGAAAAATATTGAAGTTTAACAGTGTGTGCCTCCCTCTAGTGGACGTTGTGGAGTATTGTGTTGTCTTTGCTCCAAAGGTTTTTATACAGAGTTTTGGTGTTTGCTGTCACTGTGGGCCTCAGAGCACAGTAGTACACAGCAGAGTCTGTCACTGCAGCAGAGGAGATCTGAAGAATGATTTTGGTTTTATCCTCACTTACATGAACAGACAGTCCAGATTTTGTTTCATTTTGAGTTCCCAACTGAAAGATGAGGAACTCTGGTGGTTTTCCTGGATGTTGTCGATACCAGAAGAATCGATCAGCACCAGTTGCTTGTTTGGAGTATCTGTAGGACAGAGAAACAGAGCTGCCTTCTAAACTGTTCTCTTCTTTCTCGACTGGAGTGAGTTCTTCACAGCTGATACCTAAAGGAAGAGATAATTTATATAATAAAGTTGTAAAAGACTCAAAGAATGATCATTCCAATTTAGATGTTATTGGAATCAAACTGGTTCATGCTGCATAATCTAACATACCTGTTAGAATGGAAAGAAACATCAGAGAAAACACACAATGCTGCAGTGACAGCATGTTGAATAAAGGTAATGTTGATGGTTTGTGTATTGAACTCTGTTGAATATAGAAATTCCTCTCTCTTCTATAGTTCAGTAACAGTTCAGCTCCTCCCTGAGTCTCTCTGTAAAGTCATTCTAGACTATATATTGATTGAAGTTTACAGTTTTTCTCATTTGCTAAGACACACTAAATGAAACTGGGATCCGCTTTATCTTCATCATCATATTATTAGCACAGCAGAAGTCTTCTCTTGCAAATGTTTTAACACTTTTTCATTTGTTTCACACATTTTTCACACCCTTTGTCAAAACAGTTACCACAGATCTCATTGAAAGACCCCGAACTCTATTGTATTCACTGTGGTGAACAAAAGGAAAACATCTATTCACAGCTGATAGAAAGTACTTGCATAATTAGAAAACTCTATGCACCTGTGTGAAACTCATTTGCACAACTCTTCAATCAGCAATCAGTCCTCATCCATCTATAAAAGATGCCACCTCTGTGTTGCTATTTGCAAGCATGGATCAAAGAGGCCATAGAGTAAGAGGCCATGGCAGAGGGGCCAGAGGAAGAGGAGCCCGTATGCGTGGTGGAGGAGCTGCAGCAGCAAGAGGACAAAATCGAACTCAAGTTTCAAATGAAATTCGGGCAACAATTATTGACCATGTCATCAATCATGGCTTGTCCTTTAGAGAGGCTGGACAAAGGGTCCAGCCCATTCTGACTCGGAGCACTGTGGCATCTATTGTCAGGCTTTTTCGGAATGAGAACAGCTAATTCACAGTGTTACTGTAATGTATACCACTGTGTATTTCAGCTTTACTGTATTGCCCTGTTAGCAGAACAAACTGTGTCTACAGTAATGCAGATGTTTTATCAATCCCATTTATGTGACTGTCATACAGTAATGTCAATTTTGACATGCTTTTAGCTTTTACTTTATAGGCTCCACACATTACCACACACTGGTGGCAGAGGAAAGATATTTAGTATTGAACAGGAGTCTGCCATTGTAGATATGGTAGTGGCAAACAATGCAATCAGACTGCGTGAAATCCAGGCAGCAGTAATTGCAGATCAGGGAGCATTTAGAAATATAAACAGTGTGAGTTTGGCAACTATAGATTGAGTCCTTAAACGCCACCATGTCAGAATGAAGCAGCTGTACCGAGTTCCATTTCAAAGAAACTCTGACATCGTAAAGGAGGCACGATTCCAGTATGTGCAGGTACAGATTTTGTTATTGTAATACCTTGGTTACCATAGTTACATGCGACTGGAATACTGTAATTTGCTTTATGAATTTGTTCTTTTTCTTAGAGAATAATGGAGCTTGAAGCTGAGGGGGCACATCACAAATTCATTTTTGTGTATGAAGCCGGCTTCAACCTCTGTAAAGTGAGGAGACGTGGGAGGAACATCATTGGGCAGAGGGCCGCTGTCACAGTGCCAGGTCAGAGGGGTGCCAATATCACCATGTGTGCTGCCATCTCCAATGATGGGGTCCTTTGCCACATACCAACCATTGGCCCATACAATACAGAACGCCTCATCACATTTCTTGATTCATTGAAAGAAATACTGATTCCACCCGAAGAGAGAGGGCTGTTGAGGCCTGGCATGACTCTGTATGTCATAATTTGGGACAATGTGGCTTTCCATCACTCTCGCCTTGTGAACGAATGGTTTGCAGCACAGCCTTGTATTATGATGCACTTCCTTCCTGCATACTCCCCTTTTCTGAACCCAATCGAGGAGTTCTCTGCTTGGAGGAGGAAGGTGTATGAGCACCGGCCATATGAGCAGATGCTCCTCCTGGAGGCAATGAATGCAAGTTGCCTGGCAATAGGTGCAGAGGACTGCCAGGGATGGATGCGCCATGCAAGGAAGTATTTCCCTCGGTGCATTGCAAGGGAAAACATTCAATGCGATGTTGATGAGAACCTGTGGCATAATCGTCAAGAACGAATGGACTAAATGTGAAAGATAAAATATATCTTTTTTTTTTTAAAGGTATTTCCACCCATAAGTTTCCTTTGGTGGCTTTTTTCTTTTTTTTCAGTATCCATTTGAGTTTGTAAAGTGTCATATTTCATATTGATGGTGGTATTTTGTATTTTGTTGTCCATTGTGTAATGATTGATTGGAAGAATAAACTAATTTGACCACAAGTTGTGGTGTTTGATGGAAATATTTGCTTATGTTGCATGCTTTTAATGTTTTGTGAGTGTTAGAGCATTTTGCTAACAAAATGAGTCATTTTGGCCATTGAGCTTCAGTTTTATCCTGTGTGTTAACTGTTTTGAAAATGTGATGTCAGAGTGGGCAAATGTGTTTAAGCAATTGAGACAAACTGTAACAGTGTGTGACTCCCTCTGGTGGATGTTGTGGAGTATTGTGTTGTCTTTGCTCCAAAGGTTTTTGTACAGAGTTTTGGTGTTTCCTGTCACTGTGGGCTGCAGAGCACAGTAGTACACAGCAGAGTCAGACAGCTGAAGCTTCTGGATCTTCAGAGGAACTGATGTCTTGTTGATTTTAGCATCAAATCTGTCTTTCTGGAACTCTGGTGCTTTATCTACTGTTTTTGAGATACATTTCAGCATGTACTTTGGGTAATCATTGGCTTCTTGTTTGTACCAGAACAAAGTTGGACTTCCCGTGGTTGTCTCAAATGTACAGCCAAGAGTAACTGTCTCTCCTTCAGTAGTAATGACATCTCCTGTTGCCTGGATCACTTTGTCTTCTCCTTTACACTCTGGGGAAGAGGAGAACATGCAGAAGAGGAGATGAATTAATACAAATTATTGATTAAAGGACAACAATCAGTACTTTTAAAGAGTTACATTGCCAGAGATTCAGACACAGATTTTCACTGACTGCTTTCTGATGTCAGATTATACCAAATAAAGAGTTATTAAGAAGGTATTAAAAGCCAAAAAAAATGATCAGTGTTGCTTTTTTGTCAGTGTCAGAAGTGTTAAGAGAAGTCAAGAAACTTGATGTTCGTTGTATCTTACCAAAGAAAAGAGCAGCAAGAATAATCCACAGCCAATGTTTCATCTCTACAACAAGGTTTAAATCAACAGGAGAAACTAGCTGATGTTCAACATTCAGTCTGAGAATTGTTCTCTTCACAGCAGCACTTATTATTGACTGAATGGTTGAACACAGTGCAGAAGTATTGCACCTCCAACTTGATAATGTCGCCCTCTAGTGGAGGTACAACGTTCAGTACAACAGTGTAGAAAAAAGTCTTCCAGCAGCTTGTCAGTTGTCAGCTTGTGTTTTTGTACAGAGACTGTGGGTTTGCTGTCACTGTGGGCTTCACAGCACAGTAGTACAGAGCAGAGTCTGTCACTGCAGCAGAGGAGATCTGAAGATCCACACGATGCTTTTCTTCAGACAGTTTCGTAGAGAACCTTGTTTCCAATGGCTGGATCACTCTGTCTTCTCCTTTACACTCTGAGGAAGAAGAGAACATGCAGAGGAAGAGATGAATCAATAAATATGATTGATTCATGGATAACAATCAGTATTTTAAAGAGTTACCTAGCCAGAGAGTAAGAATCAGGATGTTAGTCAGCCAGTGTTTCATGTCTGCAGTGAGAGGGGAGGAGAGAGAGGAAGAGCATTGATACTCTGATGGATCTGGGCCTTCACATCATTGGTCCTTCCTCTTTATCATCTGTTGAAGATCTCTCAACAATTTGTCATTGTCTTGAAGTTTACAGTTTTTTCTGATTGCTTAAGCACATTTTTTGTAACTATTGGCTATTTTTGCAAAACTCTAGACACAAATAAGAAAACCTTTCACCCAATTATCAAAACATTGTAGTTCTCTTGCAAAAGCGAACACAGCTAGATTAACTCTTCACACCTTCGTAAAAATGGTGTTTTCGTGTCAAAGAGTAAACACAAGCCATCATCTACTAAGCACACAATGTGGCAACTACACACTGATGGTATGAATACAAAACAAATCTGGCTTTTGCTTTCTCTGTGTACAGATGTCAATTTGAGGTCATACTTTTGTCATAGTGTCATGTAAACATACAAGGATCCAAACTTCAAGTATTGGTGTTTATTCACACTCATCAAAACCAAGACAAAGTCAGGACACAAAATAGTAATTTCACAAAAAAAAAAAAAAAGTATAAAAGACAATCAGTCTACATCATGTCGTCTTTCTGGGTCCGGCCACAAAATTTCATCCACATCGCATGCGATATCCTCCAGTCCAAGGCACCGGGGAAAATATCTCCTTGAATGCCGTATCCAGGCTTGACATGTTGCCTGATCAATATCTCCACATGCCTCCTCCATTGCCTGTAAAAGGGCTACCTGTTGATAAGGATGACGGTCGTACACTTTCCAACGCCAGGCAGAGAAGAAATCCTCGATGGGATTTAAGAATGGAGAGTATGGAGGGAGGTTGAGTGCCATGAAGAATGGGTGGTCCGTAAACCAGTTGCGGACCAAAGCAGCCCTATGGAAACTTACATTGTCCCATACGATGACATATCGGGTATGCTCTGGTCTCTGAACAGTGAGCATGTCATGTAAGGTGTCCAGGAATGCAATAATATGTGCAGTGTTGTATGGGCCTATGGTTGCATGATGGTGAACAACACCATTTAGGCTTATAGCTGCACACATGGTTATGTTACCACCACGTTGTCCTGGGACATTGATGATGGCACGGTGTCCAATAATGTTCCTGCCATGTCTCCTGGTTTTACTGAGGTTAAAACCGGCCTCATCTACAAAAAGTAGCCCATGTCCCATGGCATCTGCTTCTAGTTCCATCACTCTCTGGACAAGACAAAACAAATGCAACACATCAGGCCCATGCACAGCACTACAGTATGCACTTCCAAATTCAGAACCAATGACACTATAGCTTACCTGCACATAGTCATATCGCAGTTGCTTTACACGTTCTGTGTTTCTCTCGAAAGGAACTCTGTAAATTTGCTTCATTCTTATTCTGTGGCGCACAAGTACACGACTTAGTGCAGAAATGCTTACACTGTGTATATTTTGAAGGATGGTGTCATTATCAATTATGCTCTGCTGTATTTCGCGCAGTCTTATTGCATTATTGGCAATCACCATGTTCACTATATGGGTCTCTTGCTCTGGAGTGAACATTCTTCCTCTGCCCCCAACATCTGGACGTCTAGCAATTCTGTAAAGTAACAATTTCAGTATTTTTGCATGTATGGTACTGTTGTGTTTCTCATTAGAGTATGGCAGTGCTACAAAGTACTTACCGATTCTCATTTCGAAATGTCCTAATGATGCTTGCCACAGTGTAGCGGCTCAAATTAGGCTGAACGCGTTGGCCAGCTTCCCTCAGGGTCATCCCATGGTTGATGACATGGTCCACTACTGTAGCTCTGATGTCATCAGTTATTCTATTTCTTACTCTTCTTACCCTTCCTCTTTCCCCTCCTCGTCCTCTTCTTGCTCCTCCTTGTCCTCTTCCTCTAACTTCCTCTAACCCTCTCGCTTCTTCAAGTCCATGTCCTCTCCCTCCAACTTCTTCAACTCCACGTCCACGTCCACGTCCTCGTCCTCTTCCTCGGCCTCCTCTGATTCTCACTCTTCTCACTCTTACTGCTCCTTCCATTGTACTCCACACAGACAGCTTACCTGTGGCTTATTTATAGTGCTTAGGCTGATTGCAAAGTGAACTAATTATCTAAAACAGTTTTCACATGTGAATGTGTGCCAGACAGTTGGCAAAATAGTGTTAATGATAGCCATACATGTGTATAATTTTGCTAGTAGTGTGTTGGAAATGTGGTAATTGAGTGTAAGCACAGAGTTGTGTTTAAAGTTCTGCAAAAAGAGTGTTGTGCTGTGAATTGTGCCTACAATTGCAACATGAGTGCAAAGCAGTGTTTGTGCTTTTAGTTTTGCAAACTCAGTGAGTGGTTTTGCTATACGTATTAATAGTTTTAGAAATTGTGCTACAAGATTCACGATTAGCGCTTAAGCAATCAGAAAAAACTGTAACAGTGTGTGACTCCCTCTGGTGGATGTTGTGGAGTATTGTGTTGTCTTTGCTCCAAAGGTTTTTGTACAGAGTTTTGGTGTTTCCTGTCACTGTGGGCTGCAGAGCACAGTAGTACACAGCAGAGTCAGACACTTCAGCTGAGGAGATCTCCAGATCAACTTGATTTTTCTCCTTATTCAGTGTTGCATTCAGTCGAGGGTGAGGAGGTGTTGCTTCCTTTACTGAAGGCGGTTTAGTATCAATGATCAGGAGAAGGAACTGAGGAGCTGATCCAGGATCCTCTCGATACCACTGGAGATTATCAGCTTTAACTGAATAGGTACAGGACAGAGTAACACTACGGCCCTCTGATGAAAAGACTTCAGCACTGCTGGCAGTAATATCATCTTCCATCGTGTTACCTAGTGAGGAAAACAACATGTTAGATTTACACTTCTGTTCCAAAGTCACATATCCAACATTTGAAAGACATCACTCTGACATTTTTAAGTAAAGCACATTATACTGTTAACAATTTATTAATCAGTTATTAGAGATAAAGTGATGAAATCTAGATTTGTATCTTTGAAATGTGTAACTTTGAACTCCATCTAAAATCTGAACTGGATCTGTAAAACTTTGAAAGTGTCTTTGTATTTCAGGATTTATAATCATAAAGATACATACCTATGAGAGTGAAGCAGAACAGAATTGCAGTGAGTTTTTCCATGTCTACAGAGGTGAAATGCTGTTTATGAATGTTCAGGATGAATACGTTTTGTGAGTTGTTTGGTCTGATGTTCACAGCTGGAATCAAACAGTTCTCTGTCATGAAGACACCTCTGCAGTCAGTAGGAGGAGACTCAGATGTTGAATTAGTTTCATTCCTCCAAGTCTTCATCTCAACTGTGTTTCATTAGTGAAAAGAATCCAGACTGTCTCATAAAATACAATGAAGTTTATCAGTGTGTGTCTCCCTCTGGTGGATGTTGTGGAGTATTGTGTTGTCTTTGCTCCAAAGGCAAGTGTATCTCGCTGCAGCCTGCGGGAAGGCGGGGCTTGACATCAAGCCCCACCTACATCCAAGTCAGCCATTTTTCTTTGCTTACATCACTCCCCATACGCTCGAACGGACCAAGACAGCCTGGTAGAATGTTTTACTATGAAGGAAATTATTTGGATAAATGCCATGTTTTTATTTTGAATCTTTTAATTTTATTTGAAAATGTTATATCTATATATGTAAATGATCTGAAAGAAAACCAAATATTCACCAATTTACAAATGACATGAAATTATATTTTGAAACTTTAAGAAAGGACTGACAAATAAGAAAGCCATCCGGACTCTGAACATTTATAATGCCTTACAACCTCTTTAATGTAAATTTCATGCGCCCCTTTTTCATGTATGTATGTATGCATTTAATGTTTTCAATGTGTTTATGGATCTGTACTTGAATAATAAAGTTTTTTGAAGACAAAAAAAAAGACAGCTTGGTAGTGAAGCTGATATAGCCTCTTGATTCACATTAGATAGAAACTGATGATGTAGGCTAAACACAAACGATATTTCATGCAACAGTGAAGGTTTCATGTAGTTACTACTGATTTCCGATTTTGAAATGATATCCAAATTTGAAAAATGGGTCATTTTAAACCTTGTTAATATTGATGACAATGTGTTCAAACGGAAAACGAGCCATATTTCATTTAATTTAGCCCTCAAAAGTAGAATGCTGTGTTGTTTCGTTATGGACGTTCATATTAACAGCAAGAATTCAGTCACAACCAAATGTACAAAGGGGCGATTTTGCTTTAACAATTAACAGGTGAACCAGAAGCATACAGGTGAAACTCCAAAAATTAGAATATAGTGCATAAGTTAAACATTTATTTCAGTAATTCAGAAATACTGCACCGCCTACTTGATAATGTCGCCCTCTAGTGGAGGTACAAAGTTCAGTACAACATTGAGGAAAAAAAGTCTTCCAGCAGCTTGTCAGTGTGTCAGCTTGTGTTTTTGTACAGAGACTGTGGGTTTGCTGTCACTGTGGGCCTCACAGCACAGTAGTACAGAGCAGATTCTGTCACTGCAGCAGAGGAGATCTGAAGATCCACACGATGCTTTTCTTCAGACAGTTTCGTAGAGAACCTTGTGTCCAATGTCAGAGATTCTGCTTTTTTTGTAAAGTTCATTCCTGAGATGAATATGATGAACTCTGGTGGTTTTCCTGGATATTGTTGATACCAGAAGAAATAATCATTGTTATCAGCTTGTTTAGAGTATCTGTAGGACAGAGTAACAGAGCTGCCTTCTAAACTGTTCTCTTCTTTCTCTACTGGAGTGAGTTCTTCACAGTTGACACCTAAAGCAATAGAAAACTTTGTTATTTCATGTTGTAAAAGACATAATGAATGATTAACATTCAGATGGAATTGGGATTATCCTTCTGCATAAACTTGTTCATGCTGCATAATCTAACATACCTGTCAGAATGGAAAGAAACATCAAAGAAAACACACAATGCTGCAGTGACATCATGTTGAATAAAGGTAATGTTGATGGTTTGTATATTGATCTCTGTTGAATATAGAAGTTCCTCTCTCTTCTATAGTTCAGTAACAGCTCAGCTCCTCCCTGAGTCTCTCCGTCTCCTCGTAGCTCTCTAGTTTCACTTCTCTCAGATACTCTTCTAAGGTAAAGTGATTCTAGACTACATCATGACAAGTATTGAAGTTTAAAAGTGTGTGACTCCCTCTAGTGGATGTTGTAGAGTATTGTGTTGTTTTTGCTTCAAAGGTTTTTGTACAGAGTTTTGGTGTTTCCTGTCACTGTGGGCCTCACAGCACAGTAGTACACAGCAGAGTCAGACAGCTTAGCTGAGGGGATGTTCATATGGATTTTTTTGTCCTCCACTTTAATCTTCAATCCAGGGATTACATTATTGTTTCCTTCTTGTCCTGAAGCAGAGTGGGAGATGATGAACTCTGGTGGTTTTCCTGGATATTGTCGATACCAGAAGAAATAATCGCCCAATGACATTTCCAAATATTTGTAGGACAGAGTAACAGAGCTGCCTTCTAAACTGTTCTCTTCTTTCTCTACTGGAGTGAGTTCTTCAAAACTGACACCTAAAGGAAGAGATAACTCTGTTATTTCATGTTGTAAAAGACTTAATACATGATTCACATTCAGATGTTATTAGAATAAAATTTCTTCATGCTGCATAATCTAACATACCTGTTAGAATGGAGAGAAACATCAGAGAAAACACACAATGCTGCAGTGATATCATGTTGAATAAAGGTAATGTTGATGGTTTGTGTATTGATCTCTGTTGAATATAGAAGTTCCTCTCTCTTCTATAGTTCAGTAACAGCTCAGCTCCTCCCTGAATGTCTCCGTCTCCTCTTAGATCTGGATCATCACCTCTGTTATTCTTCAGTTAACAGACTGGTGGCAATATTTTGTACTTTTTTGTTGTTGATCCTTCTAAAAGAAGAATTACATGAATTTGGCTCAGTGGTAGTGCAGGCGCACATATACCAAGAGGTTTATGCCTCTGCGCAGGGGTCCGGGTTTGAGTCCGACTGTGGCAATTTCCTGCATGTCTTCCCTCTCTCTCTCCCCTTTCTCACCTAGCTGTCCTATCGAAATGAAGGCAGAAAAAGCCCAAAAAATAATCTTAAAAAAGTAGATGCCATGATTTAATGCTTGGATAACTTTTTCAGGATTTACAAACACAAGAAGCATGAAGAAGATGAAACAACATAATTTCATCACTAAATATCTTAGTATGGATTAATTTGACCTGATTCACAGAATGTTAAATGTAATCTTGATTCCAGGCTTAATCCTTTTTAGAAACACTTTATATTATCTAAACCAGCGGCCACAATTACTGGAGTTTAATTTAAAGGTCCTATGACATGCTGCTTTTTGGATGCTTTTATATAGACCTTAGTGGTCCCCTAATACTGTATCTGAAGTCTCTTTTATATAGACCTTAGTGGTCCTCTAATACTGTATCTGAAGTCTCTTTTATATAGACCTTAGTAGTCCCCTAATACTGTATCTGAAGTCTCTTTTATATAGACCTTAGTGGTCCTCTAATACTGTATCTGAAGTCTCTTTTATATAGACCTTAGTGGTCCTCTAATACTGTATCTGAAGTCTCCTTTATATAGACCTTAGTGGTCCCCTAATACTGTATCTGAAGTCTCTTTTATATAGACCTTAGTGGTCCCCTAATACTGTATCTGAAGTCTCTTTTATATAGACCTCAGTGGTCCCCTAATACTGTATCTGAAGTCTCTTTTATATAGACCTTAGTGGTCCTCTAATACTGTATCTGAAGTCTCTTTTATATAGACCTTAGTGGTCCCCTAATACTGTATCTGAAGTCTCTTTATATAGACCTCAGTGGTCCCCTAATACTGTATCTGAAGTCTCTTTTATACAGACCTCAGTGGTCCTCTAATACTGTATCTGAAGTCTCTTTTATACAGACCTTAGTGGTCCCCTAATACTGTATCTGAAGTCTCTTTATATAGACCTTAGTGGTCCTCTAATACTGTATCTGAAGTCTCTTTATATAGACCTTAGTGGTCCCTAATACTGTATCTGAAGTCTCTTTATATAGACCTTAGTGGTCCCTAATACTGTATCTGAAGTCTCTTTTATATAGACCTTAGTGGTCCCCTAATACTGTATCTGAAGTCTCTTTTATATAGACCTTAATTCAATTCAATTCAATTCAATTTTATTTATAGTATCAAATCATAACAAGAGTTATCTCGAGACACTTTACAGATAGAGTAGGTCTAGACCAAACTCTGTACTTTACGAAGCCCCAACTATTACAGTGGTTGCCTCAAGAGCAAGCATTAGCAGTAGCGATTGCGACAGTGGCAAGGAAAAACTCCCTTTTTTTTGTTAGGAAGAAACCTCGGACAGACCCAGACTCTTGGTAGGCGGTGTCTGACGGCACCAGTTGGGGGAGTGGTGAATGGTGGCAATAATATTCATAATAAAGATAGTGAAGCAGTGATCACAATGGTAGTCATAGTAGTTCATGTCATAGTAGGGCACAGCAGGGCGGGACCTTAGTGGTCCCCTAATACTGTATCTGAAGTCTCTTTTATATAGACCTTAGTGGTCCCCTAATACTGTATCTGAAGTCTCTTTTATATAGACCTTAGTGGTCCCCTAATACTGTATCTGAAGTCTCTTTCCCTAAATTCAGCCTTGGTGCAGAATTACAGCCACTAGAGCCAGTCCCACAATGAGCTTTCCTTAGGATGTGCCATTTCTGTAGGTGTTTCTCAAAGTCAAGGAAGGATCCTCCGAAGCCGGAATTTGAAGGATGCTACGTCATCGAAGTCCGTCGAAGGACTGTTCCAATGTCGAGGATCCTCCAAATTTAGGGTGACCAGATTTCCCGGAACAAAAATCGGGACACTTTGCACGTGACCGTAGTGCTTGTGCACGCACACGCTTTTTGACGTGCCAGCCCAGGTCAGACATAGACACAGACAGTAACTTCATTATTTTGATCGTAGGCTCCTCGTCTAATAATGTTTTTTCATGTATTTATATATTTACAGACAAAATATGAAATATACAAAGTCTCTGGAGATTAGACTCTATCGAATCCATATGTTATAAAGGGGTAATGAAACCCAAACATATCCCCCGATGGAGTCCAGACATTCCTGGTGGTGAAGAACGTGCACAGGAACCAATCGAGAATGCCAATTAGCTGACGATACCCAGAGTACATGGGTGAGACGACCAGTGGTTGAAGGGGAAGAGGCGGGACGCACTCTATTCCTGAAACGACAACTGACAACAGCAGAGGAGAGAGCAGATTTAAAACAGGATGTCATGCTGTGATTGGCTTGTGATAAATGGCTGAATCTGATTGGTTTAACTAACAATGAAACAGCTGAATCTGTTTGACTACTGACAAGTGAATGCTATGGAACAGCTGATCAATTAGGAGTGATGAAAAAAGGAATTTGAAGTCTTCCTGTAAGAACTTACGCTGAGCTCCATTTCTACCTTTTTCTGAATCAATGTATGCTGCAAATATCTTTATGTGAAGAGAAACATAGATTACAGTCCAAACATAAAAACATAATGGAATATATTGCAGTAAGGCTCTCAGGCATTCTGTATTGCTTTCAACTATTTATTCTATATCTAAGTCAGCACACATGTAGCCTAGGCATAATTTACTCCTCCCTCCTGTTTTGCGTCTTTTGTTGTTAATGTATTAATACATTTCTGATCATGTCCAAAACTTTGTGCATATTCAAAATACAGTATATCTGTGTTCTCTGTGATTTGGAGGAGTCGTGATATTTTGAAAAAAATAAAGTGATAATAGGCTATAAGAATACAAGAATAAAGTCACTATATTTCAGAAAGTAATGTATACCTGCACCATAGTCTGCTGTGCATTACGTGATATCTCTGCTGATACGGTAGATCTCAGACCTTCTGACAGACTCAGAGCTCCGTTTGGGTCTCTGGTCTCTGAATGAGACAAATAGTTTAGCTAGGGAAGTGGCTGTACGCTGCTATATGTCGGAGGTGGAAACCCAAAACTAATACATAAATAAAGGGAGCACAAACGCAGCACATCTGCCGCAGCATGTCCACAGCTGTGAGCGCATCCATCAACCTGAAGCTAGCCTGCATTTTACAGCGAGAGTGGACACTAAGCGACGCACAGGTCTGCTTCAGAGCTCCGTGTGATTGAGTCTGAACCATAGACTGGAAACGTCACCTCACAGGAACTTCAAACTAAATGCATCCCGAGCTAACGTTAGGCTAACTGAACCTATCATTTAACATTAGGCTATTAGCTGATAAAGGGATAAATACATGAAACTGTATTTTATTATTATTAATATCTTCATTGTTTACATCCTCAAATACAACGTTAGACAAAAACATCAATATTACAAATAATATGTATTTTTTATCTTCTTATCCGCCGAGCGGAATGTACCACGTCACTTCCGGAGTTTTCTGCGGATTTTTTAAAACGTTGTTACGGTGCATAACTTACTAGAACAAAGCTGATCAACGTATTGTTGCTGGTGACTAAACACTGACTGTATATATGTATATTGAAGCGATACTGGCGTTAAAGACCCGCTGATCGCTGCCCCATTCTGTGAATGAATGCCCGCATTGCATTGTGGGATATCGGCTTTGAATGCGTGTCAGTAGCTCGGATCATGTCGTAATGTTCTGTATTACAGCACAGCATACTGTAATATTTCACCGGTAATAAGACCGAAATAATATTATTAAAATAAAGAAATGTATACTCTGATAACATCTAAATAAATGTTGATAGATCTAGCGTTATAGTTTTAAAAATATCCATAAACAACAAAGCAATCCAGCTTCCCTGGCCGAAATAGACAAAAATAATAACACTAAAAGAAATAGAAGTAAACCATGATAAGATCTGGTGAATAAATGTTGATTAAAACAGCAGTTATTGGGCTAGAAATAATAATAGCAAAGCTATACAGCTTCTCTGCCGCAGACCGACTGGTAGAAAAACGTGCTGTGATCCGGGAATCTGTGTGTAGACCACGGATGATGCCTGTCATTGACCTACATAGGCATCGCATCCGTGGGCCCGTCATGGAATTTTCGGCGATTCCGTGAAACTGTCACAGATTTTGAGTTAAGGGGCCGTGTTCATTTCACGGAATTCTGTGAGACCAGGTTGTTTTCTTGTCATTGTGAGCTGAGAAATCAGAACCAGTTGGATGAATTGATCCTCCCTCTGTGATGTAGAGCAGGAACTCTGGTCTGGATCTCTGGTATTGTCGGTACCACTGGATATTGTTGATAACACCCTCATATGTACAGGTCAGGTTGATGTTTCTGCCCTCTGCAACATGTTCTTCAGTACTTTCTGGGTTTATGCTGTTCATGGAACCCAGGGCTGTAAAATGAGTATTATTCACATCAGTTATCATTAACTTACACAGATAAACCTCTAGTTATGAAATATCTGGTTAATACAGCAGGTTATATGAGACTTTGATCTCTGTTCTAACACTCACCTATAAAGGGAGAGAAAAGTAAAAACAGGTAAAGCAACATGTCTTTGGAGTTGTTAAAGCCAAACAGACAGCAGATGAACAAAGTTCTTCCACTGCAGTAGAATGAAAAACTAAACAGCCTCTCTGATGTGCAGCCCTTCTTCTCAACATCAAGCTGATTGTGCTTTTAGTTCCTCAAACATTTCTGCTCTGGAGACAGAAATAATGTCATTGGTTGAGTTAAAGCAAAGTGGGTGGGGCCAGAGAATAACCTTTTACTGAAAGGTGAAAAGATAAAACAGCAGTGAAGAGAAAGAAGACCTTTGGTGGATGATGAGTTGTTGTGTGATTGTCTTAAAGTTTAACAGTGTGTGTCTCCCTCTAGTGGATGTTGTGGAGTATTGTGTTGTCTTTGTTCCAAAGGTTTTTGTACAGAGTTTTGGTGTTTCCTGTCACTGTGGGCCTCAGAGCACAGTAGTACACAGCAGAGTCAGACACCTTAGTTGATGAGATCTACAGAATCATTTTGGTTTTATCCTCACCCACGGAAACAGATAGTCCAGAGTTTGTTATATTTTGCGTTCCCAACTGATAGATGATGAACTCTGGTGGTTTTCCTGGATATTGTCGATACCAGTAAAACTCATCTCTACCAGTAGCTTGTTTAGAGTATCTGTAGGACAGAGTAACAGAGCTGCCTTCTAAACTGTTCTCTTCTGTCTCGATTGGAGTGAGTTCTTCACAGCTGACACCTAAAGGAAGAGATAACTGTTATTTCATGTTGTATAAGACTCAAAAAATTATTCACAATTAGATGTTCTTAGGATTCAATTTTTTCATGCTGCATAGTCTAACATACCTGTGAGGATGGAAAGACACAGCAGAGAAAACACACAATGCTGCAGTGACAGCATGTTGAATAAAGGTAATGTTGATGGTTTGTGTATTGATCTCTGTTGAATATAGAAGTTCCTCTCTCTTCTATAGTTCAGTAACAGCTCAGCTCCTCCCTGAGTCTCTCTGTCTCCTCGTAGCTTTGTAGTACTGGCAACTTTACACCTAACACATGTTGTGTCTCTCTCCTTTCTTAGTGTAACATTTCTTGTATGAAGTGGTCGTTGTAGTTTTCAGCTGACATGGTTCCTGTTTTACAGTTTATTTCTCAAACATATAAAAGATGGTAATTGTAGTGAACCTGTACATGCCTTTTAATATTTCTTTATAGAAAGTTTGAAAGTAAACTGACACTTAATATTTCAACATGTTACGTTTTATGCTTTTTTCAGAATATTTCTTGAATGTAAAGTGACAGTTTAGTATCTTTTGGTCCTCTTCAGCCATTTGAGGTCAAATTGAAAGATGGTGAAGTTATTGGGGAAGCTTCTGTTTTCATGAAATTCTTAAGTTAGTGAAATCTTTGGTGGTAAAAATGTGATTCTACTGAGTTCTTCTGTGAATTATGATGTTTCAGAGTTTTATTAGTTAATGTTTCAGTGTCTATTTGGGATGCAGATCAACATGTTGAACAATGGAAGGAGCTCATTGTGGCCTAATGGCCCACAGGGTATGAAGAGGATTTAGTAGGTAAGTCAGTGTCCATTTATTTGTTGTCATGGTGTCTTGTGTTTGAACCATCATACAGTTGGTTTGTCATTGATGTGGATTTGCTGCTCATGTGAATCCTCCCACAGTGTTACATTAGCAGCTGTAACCACAGGGACTCTGATAAAACTGGAATAACCAGAATCCATCTGATAGGAAGCTGTGGTTTGAATACCACTTCCCTACTCTTTGAAGAGTAGTCAGATATCTGTGTTCAGGTTTTTGTACAGCCTCTTCTACACTTTGTATCACTGTGTTTCTAGAGCACAGTAGTAGAGACCTGTGTCTGCCAGGGTTAGTCTCTTTATGGTCAGTTCAGTTGTTTTCTCTGTTGTTATGGATTCATATCTTATCTGGGATATATTCACTACTACTACGGTCTCTTGCTCCTTTCCAGAGTATAAACTGAGGTGCCTGAAGGTCAGAATGATGTCTGTACCAGTAAAGGTCAGGATTGTTGATCGTTGTCTCATATACACATCTGAGTGAGACAGATTCTCCTTCTCTTTTACTGACTGCATTCCTTACAGGATAGATTTTGTTTCCAGCTATTAATCCTGAAAAAAGTAGAGAAAATGAAGTCATTAGACTAACATTGTTCATGAGGCTGAGAGGAGAAGACAGTGGAAAATGTCAACTGTATATTGTTACTCTGGACAGAAACAGTTCAACTCTTCAGAGATTTCAGCTCTAAAATGCAGTTTATATAAATCTTTAGAAAATAATAAAACCATGATGTTCTGTGTATCTTACCAAAGAACAGAGCAGCAAGAATAATCCACAGCCAATGTTCCATCTCTACAACAAGGTTTAAATCAACAGGAGAAACTAGCTGATGTTCAACATTCAGTCTGAGAATTGTTCTCCTCACAGCAGCACTTATTATTGACTGAATGGTTGAACACAGTGCAGAAGTAGTGCACCTCCTACTTGATAATGTTGCCCTCTAGTGGAGGTACAAAGTTCATTACAACAGTGTAGAAAAAAAAGGCTTTAAGCAGCTTGTTAGTGTGTCAGCTTGTGTTCTTTTTACAGAGACTGTGGGTTTGCTGTCACTGTGGGCTTCACAGCACAGTAGTACAGAGCAGAGTCTGTCACTGCAGCAGAGGAGATCTGAAGAACCACTTTGGTTTTATCCTCACTCACTGAAACAGACAGTCCAGAGTTTGTTGCACTTTGCGTTCCAAAGTGAAAGATGAGGAACTCTGGTGGGTTTCCTGGATATTGTTGATACCAGAAGAAAAATCATTGTTATCCGCTTGTTTGGAGTAGCTGTAGGACAGAGTAACAGAGCTGTCTTCTAAACTGTTCTCTTCTTTCTCTACTGGAGTGAGTTCTTCACAGATGACACCTAAAAGAAGAGAACACTGTTATTTCATGTTGTAACAGACTTAATGAATGATTCACATTCAGATGGTATTGGGATTAAACTTCTGCATGGACTTTTTCATGCTGCATAATCTAACAAACCTAGTTTTTTTTTACCTGTTAGAATGGAAACATGTCTATGGTGAAGTGATTCTAGACTGCATCATGAGAAATATTGAAGTTTAACAGTGTGTGACTCCCTCTGGTGGACGTTGTGGAGTATTGTGTTGTCTTTGCTCCAAAGGTTTCTGTACAGAGTTTTGGTGTTTCCTGTCACTGTGGGCTTCACAGCACAGTAGTACACAGCAGAGTCAGACAGATTAGCTGAGGAGATGTTCATATGGATTATTTTAACCTCCACTTCAATCTTCATTCCAGGGATTCGACTTGTCAATATTCTTCCATTTCCTAAATGAGAGATGATGAATTCTGGTGGTTTTCCTGGATATTGTCGATACCAGTAAAACTCATCACTACCAGCTGCTTGTTTGGAGTATCTGTAGGACAGAGTAACAGAGCTGCCTTCTAAACTGTTCTCTTCTGTCTCTACTGGAGTGAGTTCTTCACAGCTGACACCTAAAGGAAGAGATAATTTATCATAGCATTTTTTAAAAATCATTGATTCAAGAGATTAAGAAAATATTAAAATTAAAGTTTTCTTCAATGCAGAATCTAACAAACCTGTTAGAATAATGAGAAACATCATAGAAAACACCCAATGCTGCAGTGACAGCATGTTGAATAAAGGTAATGTTGATGGTTTGTGTATTGATCTCTGTTGAATATAGAAGTTCCTCTCTCTTCTATAGTTCAGTAACAGCTCAGCTCCTCCCTGAGTCTCTCCGTCTCCTCGTAGCTCTGTATTTTCACTTCTCTTTTACTCTTCTAGGCTACATCATATTGAAGTTTAACAGTGTGTGACTCCCTCTAGTGGATGTTGTGGAGTATTGTGTTGTCTTTGCTCCAAAGGTTTTTGTACAGAGTTTTGGTGTTTCCTGTCACTGTGGGCCTCACAGCACAGTAGTACACAGCAGAGTCAGACACCTTAGCTGAGGAGATCTGCAGATCTATTTTGGTTTTATCCTCACTCACTGAAGCAGACAGTCGAGAGTTTGCAGCATTTTGCGTTCCAAATTGAGAGATGAGAAATTCTGGTGGTTTTCCTGGATATTGTCGATACCAGAAGAAATAATCACTACCAGTTACTTGTTTGGAGTATCTGTAGGACAGAGTAACAGAGCTGCCTTCTAAACTGTTCTCTTCTTTCTCTACTGGAGTGAGTTCTTCACAGCTGATACCTAAAGGAAGAGATAACTCTGTTATTTCATGTTGTATGAAACTCAATCAATGATCATTCCAATTTAGATGTTATTGGAATCAAACTGGTTCATGCTGCATAATCTAACATACCTGTAAGAATGGAAAGACACAGCACAGAAAACACACAATGCTGCAGTGATATCATGTTGAATAAAGGTAATGTTGATGGTTTGTGAATTGAACTCTGTTGAATATAGAAGTTCCTCTCTCTTCTATAGTTCAGTAACAGTTCAGCTCCTCCCTGAGTCTCTCCGTAAAGTCATTCGAGACTATATATTGATTGAAGTTCAACAGTGTGTGACTCCCTCTAGTGGATGTTGTGGAGTATCATGTTGTCTTTGCTCCAAAGGTTTTTGTACAGAGTTTTGGTGTTTCCTGTCACTGTGGGCCTCAGAGCACAGTAGTACACAGCAGAGTCAGACAGCTGAAGCTTCTGGATCTTCAGAGGAACTGATGTCTTGTTGATTGTAGCATCAAATCTGTCCTTCTGGAAATCTGGACCATTCTCTTCTGTTTTTGAGAAACGCTTCAGCATGTACTTTGGGAAATCATTGACTTCTTGTTTGTACCAGAACAAATAGGGACTTGCTCTAGTTGTCTCAAATGTACAGCCAAGTGTAACTGTCTCTCCTTCAGTAGTAATGACATCTCCTGTTGACTGGATCACTCTGTCTTCTCCTTTACACTCTGGGGAAGAAGAGAACATGCAGAAGATGAGATGAATGAATAAAGATGATTGATTAAACAATCTGCAGTTTTAGAGTGTTATCTTGCCAGAGATTCAGACACAGATTTTCACTGACTGCTGTCTGATGTCAGAATATAACAAATAAAGAGTTATTAAGAAGGTATTAGAAGCCCTCAAAAATGATCGGTTTTGCTTTTTTGTAAGGTACTTGTGAAAATTATTGAGAGAAGCAACATATTGTTCTATATATCTTACCAAAGAAAAGAGCAGCAAGAATAATCCACAGCCAATGTTTCATCTCTACAACAAGGTTTAAATCAACAGGAGAAACTAGCTGATGTTCAACATTCAGTCTGAGAATTGTTCTCTTCACAGCAGCACTTATTATTGACTGAATGGTTGAACACAGTGCAGAAGTAGTGCACCTCCTACTTGATAATGTCGCCCTCTAGTGGAGGTACAAAGTTCAGTACAACAGTGTAGGAAAAAAGTCTTCCAGCAGCTTGTCAGTGTGTCAGCTTGTGTTTTTGTACAGAGACTGTGGGTTTGCTGTCACTGTGGGCCTCACAGCACAGTAGTACAGAGCAGAGTCTGTCACTGCAGCAGAGGAGATCTGAAGATCCACTTTGGATTTATCCTCACTCACTGAAACAGACAGTCCAGAGTTTGTAATTTCCGTTACTTCTCCTGATTCCAGATGAGAGATGAGGAACTCTAATGGCTTTCTTGAATATTGTCGATACCAGAAGAAATAATCAGCAGAACCTTTGGAGTATCTGTAGGACAGAGTAACAGAGCTGTCTTCTAAACTGTTCTCTTCTTTCTCTACTGGAGTGAGTTCTTCACAGCTGACACCTAAAGGAGGAGATAACTCTGTTATTTAATGTTGCAAAAGACTCAAATGATTAATTTGCAGATGTTATTGGAATAAACTTTTCATGCTGCATTATCTAACATACCTGTTAGAATGGAAATAAACATCAGAAAAAACACACAATGCTACAGTGACAGCATGTTGAATAAAGGTAATGTTGATGGTTTGTGAATTGAACTCTGTTGAATATAGAAGTTCCTCTCTCTTCTATAGTTCAGTATCAACTCAGCTCCTCTCTGCCTCTCTCACGTATATACTTTTTTCAAAATGTGTCTTGAATGTAAAATGACAGTTTAGTATCTTTTGGTCCTCTGCAGCCATGAGAGGTCAAATTCAAAGATGGTGAAGTTGTTGGAGAAGCTTCTGTTTTCATGAAATTCTTAAGTTAGTAAAATCTTCGGCGGTAAAAATGTGATTCTACTGAGTTCTTCTGTGAATTATGATGTTATGGAATATAAAAAAACAGTGATTTCAGTTTTATTAGTGTTTCAGTGTCTATTTAGGATGCATTTCAACATGTGACAATGGAAGGAGATCATTGTGGCCTATCTATTTTCATTGTTTATATCGGCAGTTGGTATAAACAGAGCTAAAAGTTGAAGTCCGGTGGATTCCATAGTTACATGTCTACGACCGGCACAACATCTCCTACATTTTGACCAACCATGATGTATGAAGAGTGAAAACTGTAGGGGAGAGAACAATTTCTGAGGAAAAATATCAGAGAGTCGTACTGCAGCTCCCCCCTCTGTCCTCCCCTCTGGCGTCCCCATACACACACATTGGAAAATCTGAAAACGGTCTGAAAACTGGACGATACATAAACTATGATTTGGTAGAAACCGTGCTTGATATCAGAATGCCCATTCAGCCCAATAAAGTCCAAAGTCTTGTTTTCGGTTTAAACTTTTAATTATTTTTCTACATTAAAGTATGGTGATACAGTATGGCCCCAAAGAGAGGTTGTTTTGAGCTATGTTAAGTGATTTCCCAAATATTTCCCATTTAAGTCTATGGGAAATTTTAACATTGTGGCCTAATGGCCGACAGGGTATGAAGAGGATTTAGTAGGTAAGTCAGTGTCCATTTATTTGTTGTCATGGTGTCTTGTGTTTGAACCATCATACAGTTGGTTTGTCATTGTTGTAGATTTGCTGCTCATGTGAATCCTCCCACAGTGTTACATTAGCAGCTGTAACCACAGGGACTCTGATAAAACTGGAATAATCAGAATCCATCTGATAGGAAGCTGTGGTTTGAATACCACTTCCCTCCTCTTTGAAGAGTAGTCAGATATCTGTGTTCAGGTTTTTGTACAGCCTCTTCTACACTTTGTATCACTGTGTTTCTAGAGCACAGTAGTAGAGACCTGTGTCTGCCAGGGTTAGTGTCTTTATGGTCAGTTCAGTTGTTTTCTCTGTTGTTTTGGATATATATCCAAAACCTTATATGCAAGGTTCCGGCTTGTTTTAAGTCATCAACCATTATTCCAGTACCGAAGAAGAACAGCGCTGTGGGCCTAAATGACTACAGACAGCATGTTGAATAAAGGTAATGTTGATGGTTTGTGTAGTGAACTCTGTTGAATATAGAAGTTCCTCTCTCTTCTATAGTTCAGTAACAGCTCAGCTCCTCCCTGAGTCTCTCTGACTCCTCGTAGCTCTGTATTTTCACTTCTCTCATTTACACGTCTATGGTGAAATGATTCTAGACTACATCATGAAAAATATTAAAGTTTAACACTGTGTGACTCCCTCTAGTGGACGTTGTGGAGTATTGTGTTGTCTTTGCTCCAAAGGTTTTTGTACAGAGTTTTGGTGTTTCCTGTCACTGTGGGCTGCAGAGCACAGTAGTACACAGCAGAGTCAGACAGCTGAAGCTTCTGGATCTTCAGAGGAACTGACTTATCCTTGATTGTAGCATCAACTCTCTCCTGCTCTTTAGAATTATCAGTTTTTAGAGAGGAACGTTGCAGCAACATCTTTGGGTAATCATTGACTTCTTGTTTGTACCAGAATAAATAGGGATATGTGTCACTGGTCTCAAATGTACAGCCAAGAGTAACTGTCTCTCCTTCAGTAGTAATGACATCTCCTGTTGGCTGGATCACTCTGTCTTCTCCTTTACACTCTGGGGAAGAAAATAACATGCAGAGGAAGGGATAAATCAATAAATATGATTGATTAATGGATAAGAATCAGTATTTTAAATAGTTACCTAGCCAGAGAGTCAGAATCAGGATGTTAGTCAGCCAGTGTTTCATGTCTGCAGTGAGAGGGGAGGAGAGAGAGGAAGAGCATTGATACTCTGATGGATCTGGGCCTTCACATCATTGGTCCTCCCTCTTTAGTCTAACCACTGTGATTGATATGAGGATCATCTTCTGAATATAATAATATGTTAGGTCTACCATAAATTGATATTTCAAAAAAGTCAGTTATTTGCTCATTTTGTTTCTCTGTTCTGTGCACCATCCAATATTACCAGGTTCATATTGTGGAATCTGTTCTGTATGTCTGAATGATAAATGGTGCTAATAAAAAACTAAAAATGCAGTGTGATTTTAAATCAAACTAAGTCCCACACATAAACATGCTCATGCTTTTTTTTCCCCTTTAGTCTTGTTATGATGAGTGAGGAATAGTGGACCCAAACGCAGAGAGAGAGAGGCAGGCAGGAGCAGCGTTGAAACTCAAAGGTTTATTTCCTCAAAAAACAAAAACCAAACAAGGAGTCCTGTGAGCTGCAGGCAAAAACTAATACCGGGGAGAAAAAGGAGAGACTGACGAAGACACACACACACTGACCCGGGGGTACACAAAACGACCTGACAAGAGACAAAGGCAAAAAGTAAAACTAGACATGACAGGACAGAAAACAGACTATCAAAATAAAACAGGAAACAGAAATATACACAGAGAACAGAACAGTCAGGGTACACAAACTACACAATGAACAGGGAATACAAATACACACAACAGAAATATACAAAACAAGATACACACAGAAATCTACAAACAAGGCAAAAGAAACATCCAAACAGGTAACAGAATAAATATACAACACAGGGAAAATGCACAAATAAACAATAAAGACAACAGAAAAGAACAAACTGGTAACAGAAATATCCCAAAACCATAACAAGTCTTTGCTATTAACATTCATCAACCACAAAATTAGAAAATTGCATTTTTAAATAACGATGCATGGAAAATTAAATAAAAAATGCTTCTCTTTTTAAATAGTTTATTTTTTGTTTTGCACAACAAATGCAAATAAGTCAAACATAAGCATAACACTAACTAATAATATTTTTCTAATATTTTTTAATTATTGGTATATTTATTGTATAAATTCTCACGTAGGCTACAACGTGCAGCAAGCTTTCACAGACGCGGAGCGGTAATTACTACGTCACTTCCGGAGTCTTCAGCTGATTACACCGGAATAATAACATTAAAAGAAATACAAATAAACCATGATAATATCTGGTGACTAAATGTTGATTAAAACAGCAGTTATTGGGCTAAAAATACCTATAATAGCAAAGCTATGCAGCTTCTCAGCGGCAGCCCGACTGGCAGAAAGAAACGTGCTGTGATCCGGGAATCTGTGCGTAGACCACGGATGATGCCTGTCATTGACTTACATAGGCATCGGATCCGTGGGCCGTCACGGAATCTTCAGCGATTCCGTGAAACTGTCACAGATTTTGAGTTAAAGGACAATTCCGGCGCAAAACGACCCTAGGGGTTATTAACTGTTGTGTACCCACTCTGTCTCTCTCTGGGACATGTTTTCATGCGAATCGAATGAGTTTGGAGCTTTAACGAGGCTACCGCAGACCGCTGCTTAGCTTGAAATGTTAGTATTTGGGGCATCGGGACACTCAAATTAAATCTCTATTTAATACCACTGAAAAGGCTCGAAACATCACCGCACTTTAACGTTAGCATAATCAGGGTCCCTAAATGTGAACCGAAGCATTGACAACATTGTAAGCAGTGTTGGGAGTAACGCGTTACAAAAGTAACGCAATTACAGTAATGTATTCCTTTTTGCAGTAACGCAGTAATATAACACATTACTAATTAAATTTCAGTAATATTATACTCGTTACAGTCTCAGTAACGCGAGTTACAACGCATTTTAACGCAACATTTAGTGGTGCGTTTTTTTTAAGAATTCACACCGCGACACATTTCTTCACAAGAAAAAAAAAGCCATATTATTTTCCTGTCGCTGTATTTGTCACACTTGTGACTTTGTGTTTCCTGTTTTATTTTGTAATCTGTTTGTTCTCACTTGTCTTGTCCAGTTCACTTCCTGTTTTCTGTTTTCCCACCTTTGATTGTCCTGCCCCGCCCTAATGTGTTTCACCTGTTTCCCAGCCTGGTGTCACCTGTCTTGTGTTCCCTCGTTACCCGGTGTATTTAGTCCTTGTCTTTCCTGTGTCCTGTGTCGGATCATTTCGTTCTGTCTGCCGTGTAATCTGTTTCTGTGTGTTCTGTCCTTGTTAATCCTTGTCAGTGGATTGTTTGCCACTGTTCTGTGTTTTTTCCTGTTCCTGTTTTTGGGATTCTGCTTGTACCTGTTTTTGTATTTGCCTGCCAACCTCTGGACACCTTTTGTAAGTTTTGCCATTAAATTCCTTATTCTGTATTACTGCATTTGGGTCCTGCATTTCCTGTATCCCGTGACAGACCGTAACAGAATGATCCGACCAAATATGGACCCAGTAGTTATGGAGTTTTTGCCAGTTTTTCACCCGCTGGACTCTGAGGGAGAACTTTTGATTGAGTTTTTCCGCTCCCTGCATGAGGAGGACCCCGCCTTCGCTAGGCACCTTATGGAGGTGCGTTGGCAGGCCACAGCACAGGAGTTTCGCCTCCCCATCTCCATGCTTGTGTTTTGTCCTGAGCCTCAGCAGACCCGTGTTTCTGAGCCCGAGCTAACCTGTGTACCTGAGCCTGAGCTAACCTGTGTACCTGAGCCTGAGCTAACCTGTGTACCTGAGCCTGAGCTAACCTGTGTTCCTGAGCCTGAGCTAACCTGTGTACCCGAGCCTGAGCTAACCTGTGTTTCTGAGCCTGAGCTGACGTGCAACCCTTCTGTTCCCGAGCTGACGTGCAACCCTTCTGTTCCCAGGCTGACGTGCAGCTCTCCTGACCCTGGGTTGACGTGCAGCTCTCCTGACTCCGGGCTGACGTGCAGTTCTCCTGACTCCGGGCTGACGTGCAGCTCTCCTGAATTCAAGCTAGCTAGCAACCTCCCTGAGCCCCGGCTAGCTAGCAACCTCCCTAAATCCAGGCTAGCTAGCAAACCCCCTGAATCCAGGCTAGCTAGCAACTTTCTTGAGTCCCGGCTAGCTAGTAGCCTTCCTGAGCCCAGGCTAGTTAGCAGCTCTTCTGAATCCAGGCTAGCTAGCAGCCCCCTGGAGCCCAAGCTAGTTAGCACTCTCCCAGATCCCAGGCTTGCTAGCAGCCTTCCTAGTGTCCCCAAGCTGCCCAGTTTCCCAGCACTGCCCAGCTTCCCCGAGCTTCCTAGCTTCCCCAAGCTTCCTAGTGTTCCTGAGTTCCCTCGTGTCCCCAGGTTGTCCTTGATCCCAGAATCCCGGCTGGCTAGCAGCCGCCCTGAGCTTCGGCTGGCTAGCAGCTTCTCTGAACCCCGGCTGGCTAGCAGCCTCTTAGATCCCCAGCTGGCTAGCAGCTCCCTAGATCCCCAGCTGGCTAGCAGCTGCCCAGAACCTCCGCTGACGTGCAGCCTTCCAGAATCTCCGCTGACGTGCAGCCATCCAGAGTCTTCGATGACCACTCTCCCAGAGTCTACGTCGACTGACCTCCCAGAGTCTACGTCGACTGACCTCCCAGAGTCCACGTCTACGGGCAAGCCAGAGGCCTTGCCGGTCTCCGGCATCCTAGAGACTGTCCCTGAGGCGTTGTTGGTCTCCGGAGTCCCAGAGCCCTCCCTAGTGACTTTGCCTTTGTTCTGCCCCCATGAGACTTTGCCTGTGGCGGTCAGGCCGACTCCTGCTCCTAGTGTCCTGTCGGCGGTCAGGCAGACTCCTGCTCCCCGTGTTTTGTCGGTGGTCCGGCCGACTAATGCTCCAATTACCCTGTCGGCGGAGTTGCCGACTCCTGACCCTGTTGCCTTGTTGTCTGTTACTGATCCTGTTACCTTGTTGGCAGACTCCAGCCCAGCTGACCCGTCGCCTGTCTCCAGCCCGGCTGACCCGTCGCCTGTCTCCAGCCCGGCTGGCCCGTCGCCTGTCTCCAGTCCAGCTGAACCGTCGCCTGTCTCCAGCCCAGCTGAACCGTCGCCTGTCTCCAGCCCAGCTGACCCGTCGTCTGTCTTCAGCCCAGCTGCCCCTTCATCTGCTTAGCCTGCCTGGCCACCAGAAGGGATTCGCCTTCGCCGCCGGCCTTCAGAGGGGATTCGCCTTCACCGCCAGTCATCTCGGTGCCCTCGACGTCCTGCCTGGCCACCTGAGTGCCCTCGACATCCAGTACAGCCACCAGAGAGATTCTGCCTTCGTCGCAGGCCGCCTGAAGGTTTCTGCCTTCGTTTCTGCTCCCAGTCCCCTGTTGCCGAGGCCTCTCTGCCCCCTGTTGCCGAGGCCTCTCTGCCCCTGTTGCCGAGCTCTCTCTCTCAGCCCCTGTGACTCTCTGTTCCCTGTGCCCCTGTGACTCTCTGTTCCCCGGGCCCCAAGTCCCGCTCCTGTTTTTGTTCGCCCTTTCTGGGCTCTTTGCCCCTTTGTGGACATTGATAAGTATGTTTTGGTTTTTGGGCCGTCTGGGAGCCGTCCCTTAAGAGGGGGGGGTTCTGTCACGCTTGTGACTTTGTGTTTCCTGTTTTATTTTGTAATCTGTTTGTTCTCACTTGTCTTGTCCAGATTACTTCCTGTTTTCTGTTTTCCCACCTTTGATTGTCCTGCCCCGCCCTAATGTGTTTCACCTGTTTCCCAGCCTGGTGTCACCTGTCTTGTGTTCCCTCGTTACCCGGTGTATTTAGTCCTTGTCTTTCCTGTGTCGGATCATTTCGTTCTGTCTGCCGTGTAATCTGTTTCTGTGTGTTCTGTCCTTGTTAATCCTTGTCAGTGGATTGTTTGCCACTGTTCTGTGTTTTTTCCTGTTCCTGTTTTTGGGATTCTGCTTGTACCTGTTTTTGTATTTGCCTGCCAACCTCTGGACACCTTTTGTAAGTTTTGCCATTAAATTCCTTATTCTGTATTACTGCATTTGGGTCCTGCATTTCCTGTATCCCGTGACAGACCGTAACAGTATTCGATGGTTGAGATGACTGCATAGATACATTTGGGAGATGGATATTATTTTCAGGAGTTATTACACTGCGTCAGCATGTATGTCCCAACAGGTGACGGTACGGACAGCATGTATGTCCCAACAGGTGACGGTACGGACAGCATGTATGTCCCAACAGGTGACGGTACGTCAGCGGCTGACAGATATAAACATGTCGGGAATTAATGTTGAGGCTTGCTACACGTAAATATCGTTGTATTTTATCAGCCGTGGAGAGTAACTATGCCTGTAGTGGAATGGCTTCGAATGACGACCAAAAACGCTTGTCTTTTACTGTGACCATTTACTGTTCAATATGTTGCAGTTTTACAAACAAGAAAGTGAACAACTTCAGCCTGATGGACATGTTGCTTCTCAGTAAGCTAGCAAAGAGTAGGCTACACAACAGACAACTTCCGTGTAGCCTACTTCAAAATAAAAGCGCTTCCTGTGACGTTTCGCAGTAAAACTAAATTACTGTTAAATAAGGTTGTGGGGGCTACCTTTTCACAAATCAGCTGTAAATCAAGTACTGTAAATAATGTTAATAGTGAGTTTTAATCACACTATAATTGAACATTTCCTTTAGAGTGTTTTAAACTAAACAACATGAATTTCTTATTGAAGTGCTATAAACAAACATTTTACAACAATGCCGTACTTTTAATTGAGTATTTTCATTTTCTCCTACTTGCCTATTATACGTTTTACTTATCTATTTTTTATAGCTTTAGTTACTTTGCATATTTATATTAATTATACAAAATATTAATAATCTATGATGTATTAAAGTGGATTCACAAGCTAGCTGCCAAATCAAACTTCCCCTGTTATTTTGGTAAAAGTAACTCAAAAGTAGTGTAACGCATTACAATTCAGAGACAGTAATATTGTAATATAACTAATTACTCTCAAATGACAGTAACTAGTAATCTATAATGTATTACATTTTGGAAGTAACTTGCCCAACACTGATTGTAAGTGTACAGATAATTTATTAAAAAGATAGATTATAAAGACAGTCGCATTCATGTTTACTTGTGGTTCCTTCCTCTTCATCATCTGTTGGGGATCTCTCAACAATTTGTAATTTACCTGAAGTATAACAGTGTGTGACTTCCTCTAGTGGACGTTGTGGAGTATTGTGTTGTCGTTGCTCCAAAGGTTTTTGTACAGAGTTTTGGTGTTTCCTGTCACTGTGGGCTGCAGAGCACAGTAGTACACAGCAGAGTCAGACAGCTGAAGCTTCTGGATCTTCAGAGGAAAGGACTTATCCTTGATTATTCCATCAACTCTTTCTTGCTCTTTAGAATTATCAGTTTTTACAGAGAAACGTTGCAGCAGCATCTTTGGGTAATCATTTAATTCTTGTTTGTACCAGTACAAAGTGGGAGTTGGGTCACTAGTCTCAAATGTACAGTCAAGAGTAACTGTCTCTCCTTCAGTAGTAATGACATCTCCTGTAGGCTGGATCACTCTGTCTTCTCCTTTACACTCTGGGGAAGAAGAGAACATGCAGAGGAAGAGATGAATCAATAAAGTTGATTGATTAAAAGAGAGCAATCAGTATTTTAAATAGTTACCTAGCCAGAGAGTCAGAATCAGGATGTTAGTCAGCCAGTGTTTCATGTCTGCAGTGAGAGGGGAGGAGAGAGAGGAAGAGCATTGATACTCTGATGGATCTGGGCCTTCACATCGTTGGTCCTTCCTCTTTATCATCTGTTGAGGGAAGAGGTGGGACCAAGTCACTGTTTTGCAAGTGTCACGTCACTGCACTGAAGTCCCAAGTCAAGACAAGGATGTGCCGAGTGAAGTCCTACGTCAAGTTCCAATTCCTTAACTTTGTGTTTCTAGTCCTAAACAAGTAATGAAGCAATCTTCACCAAATGCAGACAACAGAGTTTCAATAAATTAAAATACCCAAATCATGAATGCTTTTTATTCATTCATGTATTCATTTTTTATACCATGTTTTTATCAAGTGCTACTCAACTTATTACCTCTGACTCTGCACTGTCATACATTCATAATGTTTTATGTCTAAATTGTTTGTACTTGCTGCTCCTGTGCACTCTGCTGTGTTTGAGGAATTTAAGCCAGTTTCTCTGACGGTGCTTACTGAGGTAGTGCAACACATGGAACCTACCTACTGTCCTTTAGACATGGTTGAGAGAATAACCTTTTGCTGAAAGGTAAAAAGATAAAACAGCAGTGAAGAGAAAGAAGACCTTTGGTGGATAATGAGTTGTTGTGTAATTGTCTTAAAGTGTCCATATTATGAAAAAAACACTTTTTCTGGGATTTGGGGTGTTATTTTGTGTCTCTGGTGCTTCCACACTCACACAAACTTTGAAAAAAATCCATCCATGGTGTTTAGAGTGAGATGCAGTTTCTGAATGTGTCCTGCCTTCAGTCTCTGGGTGAGCTGTTCAAAAATCGGCACGGCTTGTGATGTCACAAGCCGAAACGAGCAGGCTAACCGCAACCATTAGCTCGTAGCGTTAGCATGCTAACGCTAATGCTAACGCTAGCATGCTACCTCGTTCTCAATAGCAAAGCACTGCTACAACACACACAAGTTCACCATAATCTACAAAATAACTACTTCCATGTGCGCCCTCATTTAGAAGTCTCCCAGCTAATCCTGCCTTGTAACTGACCCAAGTTGTAGAAGCAGCCTTTCTTTTACTGTCTATGGAGCTAGCTAGCTGACATGATCTACATCTGAGCTACTGCACATGTGCAGTGCAATCAAAGATAGTACAGAAGAAGAAGAAGAAAAGAGGTCTCACTCTGTAGCTAAAACAGAGACCAGCTGAAACGAGGATCTGCAGCAGTGAGAGAGAGCGGTGAAGTACAACAACAATATGGTGTTTTTTGAAAATTAAACCATGTAAACCTATTCTGGTACAACCTTAAAATACAATTATGAAATTGAAAGTGAGCATAATATGGCTGCTTTAAAGTTCAACAGTGTGTGTCTCTCTCTGGTGGATGTTGTGGAGTATTGTGTTGCCTTTGCCCCAAAGGTTTTTGTACAGAGTTTTGGTGTTTCCTGTCACTGTGGGCTGCAGAGCACAGTAGTACACAGCAGAGTCAGACAATGCAGCAGAGGAGATCTGCAGATCTACACGATGCTTTTCTTCAGACAGTTTAGTAGAGAACCTTGTGTCCAATGTCAGAGATTCAGCTTTTTTTGTAATGTTCATCCCTGAAATGAATAAGATGAAGTCTGGTGGTTTTCCTGGATATTGTCGATACCAGAAGAAATAATCACTACTAGTTGCTTGTTTGGAGTATCTGTAGGACAGAGTAACAGAGCTGCCTTCTAAACTGTTCTCTTCTGTCTCGACTGGAGTGAGTTCTTCACAGCTGATACCTAAAGGAAGAGATCATTTCTCATAGCGTTTTATAAAACTCATTGGTTCAATTGAACACATAAAATTCAAAATATTGAAATTAGTTAGAGGAAAAAGTTTTCCTCAATGCAGAATTTAACAAACCTGTTAGAATGGAGAGAAACATCAGATAAAACACACAATGCTGCAGTGACAGCATGTTGAATAAAGGTAATGTTGATGGTTTGTGTATTGAACTCTGTTGAATATAGAAGTTCCTCTCTCTTCTATAGTTCAGTAACAGCTTAACTCCTCCCTGAGTCTCTCTGTCTCCTCTTAGATCTGTATCTTCACCTCTCTGTTATGCGTCCTCCGGTTAACAGACTGGTGGCAATATTTTGTACCATTTTGTTGTTGATCCTTCTAAAACAAGAATTACCTAAAATAAGATGTGATGATTTAATGCTTGGATCACCTTTTCAGGGTTTACAAACACAAGAAGGATGAAGAAGTTGAAACAACATAATTTCATCACTAAATATCTTAGTATAGTTTAATTTGACCTGATTCACAGAATTTCGGGAGGAAAATGTAATGTCAATTCCAGCCTTAATCATTTTTAGAAACACTTTATATGATAAAAAACAGCGGCCAAAATTACTGGACTTTAATGTTGAATTACAGATTGTCAGGAAAACGAAAATAATATCATCCAAAGACATGTAAACAGAGAATGAGGGGACCTAGGATTGAACCCTGTGGTAGACGTGACATCATGACTTTGCGTAAACATACACACCACTTTCTAAAGCCAAGTGGAGTGTTACCTGTACGCATTTTGAGGTATCCTTGAGGTATGTCTATGCCGTATACAGCACGCTGTATACAGCACGCCGTATACAGCACGTTGCATTTTCTCTACGCCGTATACAGCGGATGTGTTGCAGACTGATTTCAATAAATGGTGTGTGTATGACATGCCAATTTGTATGCCATTTTGGCATGTTATCAAGATGCATAATCACTTTTCGGACGGTTGGGTTTAGGAAAACAATAATGGTATTAATGGTATTAATGGTATTATTAAATCACAAATGATGCATATTTCCTACCGTAGTAAGGTAAACAATGAGCTACAAGCTCATTTTGATCAAAACAAGCTGCCTTCCAACCTGGAGAAATAACTTTGGTTTCTACGAGCAGCCGTCAGTGACACGGTAGTGATACAAGTGCTTAGGGACCGTCTATAAACTACAACACCAAAAACGGTTGAATTTAGAAAACAGCTGGTCTCCTGGGTGAAAGTCCTGTGTTTGACCCATCCTCCACCCCGACCAACCTCCCTGCACAGATTTTCGCACTTTCATACTACTCGCTACGACGTCAATTCACACGCAATCGCAAGGTAATGTAAGTCAATGGAGGCCAAACGGCATTTATAAACACGCTAAAAAGCGAGTTTTCGTCTTGATAACATACACCACTTCATGTGATCAGTCTGCCAGAGGCCAAAATTGGGTTTTAATTCAATGTTGAATTACAGGTTGTCAGGAACACGGAAATAATATCATCCAAAGACATGTAAAAAGAGAATGAGGGGACCTAGAATTGAACCCTGTGGTACACCACAATAAATCAGCCTTAAGAGAAAAGCAGAAACTTATTTTATAATGATGAGAACAAAACTATGACCTGATTCTGTGATGCTAACCAGAGTTGAAATAGAGCTCTGTAGGATGTCAGGGTATTTGCTGTTATAATCAGTTATAGAAATTGTTCATGAACATAATATCCCAAAACACCTCATTATCATCAGTTACTGTTGAATAAAACACTTTTCATCTTTAGTGCACCATTTTCTGTTATTGTCACCTCTACGAAGAATCTAGACTGTATCATTACATACCATTCAACGTTTAACAGTGTGTGACTCCCTCTAGTGGACGTTGTGGAGTATATTGTTGTCTTTGCTCCAAAGGTTTTTGTACAGAGTTTTGGTGTTTCCTGTCACTGCGGGCCTCAGAGCACAGTAGTACACAGCAGAGTCAGACAGCTGAAGCTTCTGGATCTTCAGAGGAACTGATGTCTCGTTGATTGTAGCATCAAATCTGTCTTTCTGGAACTCTGGAGCATTTTCTGCTGTGTTCGAAAAACTTTTCAACATGTACTTTGGGTAATCATTGACTTCTTGTTTGTACCAGAATAAAGTTCTTGAATAACTTGTCGAAGTTGTCTCAAATGTACAGTCAAGAGTAACTGTATCTCCTTCAGTAGTAATGAAATCTCCTGTTGGCTGGATCACTCTGTCTTTTCCTTTACACTATGGGGAAGAAGAGAACATGCAGAGGAAGAGATGAATCAATAAAGATGATTGATTTAAGGAGAACAATCAATATGTTTAAATAGTTACCGAGTAAGAGAGTCAGAATCAGGATGTTAGTCAGCCAGTGTTTCATGTCTGCAGTGAGAGGGGAGGAGAGAGAGGAAGAGCATTGATACTCTGATGGATCTGGGCCTTCACATCATTGGTCCTTCCTCTTTATCATCTGTTGAATATCTCTCTACAATTTGTGATTGTCCTGAACAGTGTGTGACTCCCTCTAGTGGATGTTGTGGAGTATTGTGTTGTCTTTGCTCCAAAGGTTTTTGTACAGAGTTTTGGTGTTTCCTGTCACTGTGGGCCTCAGAGCACAGTAGTACACAGCAGAGTCAGACACTTCAGCTGAGGAGATCTCCAGATCAACACGTTTCCCTTTCTTGTCAATGTAAGCTGAGAAATCAGAACCTGTTGGATTAATCACCCCTCCCTCTGTGATGTAGAGCAGGAACTCTGGTCTGGATATCTGGTATTGTCGGTACCACTGGATATTGTAGATATCACCCTCATATGTACAGGTCAGGTTGATGTTTCTGCCCTCTGCAACATGTTCTTCAGTACTTTCTGGCTTTATGCTGTTCATGGAACCCAGGGCTGCAAAAAGAATATTATTTGAATGAAATATCTGGTTAATACAGCAGGTTATATGAGACATTGATCTCTGTTCTAACACTCACCTATAAAGGGAGAGAAAAGTAAAAACAGGTAAAGCAACATGTCTCTGGAGTTGTTAAAGCCAAACAGACAGCAGATGAACAATGTTCTTCGAACTTTGTTGCCGGTGCAGGTGGGTGTAAACAGCGTTCACAGCTTTACTCAGTCTCCTCCCTAACTCCTCCCCAGCTCCTCCCTCTTGTCTTAAAATCGTCACATCTGTTTTTAATGCAACAAAGATGGCAGCGCCCGTAACAGCAAACTTAACAACTCAGAGCAGCTCTGCACAAACCAATGGGTGACGTCAAACATGCTCTCTTCACTAATATTTACAGTCCATTGTTTCAACATGTTACGTTTTCTGCTCTTTTCAGAATGTTATTAGAATGTAAAGTGACAGTTCAGGATCTTTTGGTCCTCTGCAGCCGTTTGAGGTCAAATTCAAAGATACTGAAGTCGTTGGGGAAACTTTCTGCTTTAATGAAATTCTTAAGTTAGTAAAATCTTTGCAGTAAAAATGTGATTCTACTGAGTTCTTCTGTGAATTATGACATTATGAAATATAAACTGCCAGTGATTTCCGTTTTATTAGTATTTCAGTGTCTATTTGGGATGCAGATCAACATGTTGAACAATGGAAGGAGCTCATTGTGGCCTAATGGCCCACAGGGTATGAAGAGGATTTAGTAGGTAAGTCATTGTGTCTTGTGTTTGAACCATCATACAGTTGGTTTGTCATTGTTGTAGATTTGCTGCTAATGTGAATCCTCCCACAGTGTTACATTAGCAGCTGTAACCACAGGGACTCTGATAAAACTGGAATAATCAGAATCCATCTGATATGAAGCTGTGGTTTGAATACCACTTCCCTCCTCTTTGAAGAGTAGTCAGATATCTGTGTTCAGGTTTTTGTACAGCCTCTTCTACACTTTGTATCACTGTGTTTCTAGAGCACAGTAGTAGAGACCTGTGTCTGCCAGGGTTAGTCTCTTTATGGTCAGTTCAGTTGTTTTCTCTGATGTTTTGGATTCATATCGGTCCTCTGGGATATATTCAGTTGAATCGCCTTTTGCTCCTTTCCAGAGTATAAACTGAGGTGCCTGAAGGTCAGAATGATGTCTGTACCAGTGAAGTTCAATATTGTTGTAATTGGTCTCATAGTTACATGTGAGTGTAACAGATTCTCCTTCTCTTTTACTGACTTTATCTTCTACAGGAGATATTTTGTCTCCAGCTATTACTCCTGAAAAAAAAGGAGAAAATGAAGTCATTAGATTAACATTGTTCATGAGGCTGAGAGGAGAAGACAGTGGGAAAGGTCAACTGTACAATGTTACTCTGGACAGAAACAGATCAACTATTCTGAGATTTCTGCTCTGAACTGCAGTTTATATAAATCTTTAAAAAAAATACTAAAACCATGTTGTTCTTTGTATCTTACCAAAGAAAAGAGCAGCAAGAATAATCCACAGCCAATGTTTCATCTCTACAACAAGGTTTAAATCAACAGGAGAAACTAGCTGATGTTCAACATTCAGTCTGAGAATTGTTCTCTTCACAGCAGCACTTATTATTGACTGAATGGTTGAACACAGTGCAGAAGTAGTGCACCTCCTACTCGATAATGTTGCCCTCTAGTGGAGGTACAAAGTTCAGTACAACAGTGTAGAAAAAAGTCTTCCAGCAGCTTGTCAGTGTGTCAGCTTGTGTTTTTGTACAGAGACTGTGGGTTTGCTGTCACTGTGGGCCTCACAGCACAGTAGTACAGAGCAGAGTCTGTCACTGCAGCAGAGGAGATCTGAAGATCCACTTTGGTTTCATTCTTACTTACGGAAACAGACAGTCCAGAGTTTGTAGTTTGCATTATTTCTCCTGATTCCAGATGAGAGATGAGGAACTCTGGTGGCTTTCCCGAATATTGTCGATGCCAGAAGAAATAATCAGCAGAACCTTTGGAGTATCTGTAGGACAATTCAATTCAATTCAATTCAATTTTATTTATAATATCAAATCATAACAAGAGTTATCTCGAGACACTTTACAGATAGAGTAGGTCTAGACCAAACTCTGTACTTTACGAAGCCCCAACTATTACAGTGGTTGCCTCAAGAGCAAGCATTAGCAGTAGCTATTGCGACAGTGGCAAGGAAAAACTCCCTTTTTTGTTAGGAAGAAACCTCGGACAGACCCAGACTCTTGGTAGGCGGTGTCTGACGGAACCAGTTGGGGGAGTGGTGAATGGTGGCAATAATAGTCATAATAAAGATAGTGAAACAGTGATCACAATGGTAGTCATAGTAGTTCATGTCATAGTAGGGCACAGCAGGGCGTTACGGGGTGTAGTGTGGCACAGCAGCCTGGGTGGACGCGGTTGGACGCGGCAGGACGCAGTCGGACACTGCGGGGAAACGCAGAGCGTAGCAGGGTGTAGTAAGTCCATAGCGTCAGCTGCACCCAGGACCCCGGTGTAGGTGCAACCCAATTCCAAGGCGATGTTCTGGGTGAAGAAGAAGCAAAGGGACTCCGGGGAGAAAACTCCCCAGAGCTAGGTTAGTAACAGGCATTTCTGGGTCTAAGATGCACACAAAAGGAGACCAGTGAAAAGAGAGAAGAGGGAGCGGCTCATTGTGTCCTTGGAAGGAGCTTCCCACAGCAGTCTAGAGTTATAATAGCATAACTAAGAGAGGCAGGCTAAAGAGAGGGGCCCTGGACCGGGCTCGTACTCTCCCCTGCCGGAACGGGCTTGTACTTCCTGCCTCCCTCTACTCTACTCTACTATGCTGCAACTCCTCACTCCCTAACTATAAGCTTTATCAAAGATGATGGTTTTCAGTTTATTCTTAAATGTGGCGATGGTGTCAGCCCCCCGAACCCAAGTTGGGAGCTGGTTCCACAGGAGAGGAGCCTGGTAGCTGAAGGCTCTGGCTCCCATTCTACTTTTAGAGACTCTAGGAACCACAAGTAGCTCTGAGTTCTGGGAGCGCAGTGCTCTAGTGGGACAATAAGGTACTAAGAGCTCTTCTATGTATGATGGTGCTTGACCATTTAGTGCTTTGTAGGTCAGGAGAAGGATTTTAAATTCAATCCTGGATTTTACAGAAAGCCAATGCAGAGAAGCTAATACAGGAGAAATGTGATCTCTTTTGTTAGTTCTTGTCAGAACACGTGCTGCAGCATTCTGGATCAGCTGGAGGGTCTTGAGGGACTTATTTGAGCAGCCTGATAGTAAAGAATTACAGTAGTCCAGCCGGGAAGTTACGAATGCATGGACTAGTTTTTCAGCATCGTTTTGAGACAGGATGTTCCTGATTTTGGCAATGTTACGAAGATGGAAAAAGGCTGTTCTAGAGGTTTGTTTTAAGTGGGCGTTAAAGGATAGATCCTGGTCAAAAATGATTCCTAGATTTCTGACAGTAGTGCTGGAGGCCAGGGCAATACCATCTAGGGTAGCTATATATTTAGATAATGAAGTTCGGTGGTGCTTGGGTCCCAGCACAATAACTTCCGTTTTGTTTGAGTTTATCATCAGAAAATTGTGAGTCATCCAGGATTTTATATCTTTAATGCACGCTTGAAGTTTAGCTAACTGACCGCTTTCGTCTGGCTTGATTGACAGATATAATTGGGTGTCGTCTGCGTAACAGTGAAAGTTAATTGAGTGTTTCCTAATAATATTGCCTAGAGGAAGCATATATAAAGAGAATAGAATTGGTCCAAGCACTGAGCCTTGAGGAACGCCATGGCTAACTTTAGCGTATTTGGATGGTTTATCGTTAATATTAACAAATTGGGATCGCTCAGAAAAATAGGACTTAAACCAGCTTAGTGCGATTCCTTTAATGCCAACTAAATGTTCCAGTCTCTGTAAGAGGATGGTATGGTCAATAGTGTCGAATGCAGCACTAAGATCTAAACAGAGTAACAGAGCTGCCTTCTAAACTGTTCTCTTCTGTCTCGACTGGAGTGAGTTCTTCACAGCTGACACCTAAAGGAAGAGATAACTTTGTTATTTCATGTTGTAAAAGACATACAAAATTATTCAAAATCAGATATTATTAGGATTCAATTTTTTCAAGCTGCATAGTCTAACAAACCTGTGAGGATGGAAAGAAACAGCAGAGAAAACACACAATGCTGCAGTGACAGCATGTTGAATAAAGGTAATGTTGATGGTTTGTGTATTGAACTCTGTTGAATATAGAAGTTCCTCTCTCTTCTATAGTTCAGTAACAGCTCAGCTCCTCCCTGACTCTCTCTGTAAAGTGATTCTAGACTACATCATGACAAATATTGAAATTTTACATTGTGTGACTCCCTCTGGTGGATGTTGTGGAGTATTGTGTTGTCTTTGCTCCAAAGGTTTTTGTACAGAGTTTTGGTGTTTCCTGTCACTGTGGGCTGCAGAGCACAGTAGTACACAGCAGAGTCAGACACCTTAGCTGAGATGATCTCCAGTTTAACATGTTTCTTTGACTTGTCAATGTGAGCTGAGAAATCAGAACCAGTTAGATGAATAAACCCTCCCTCTGTGATGTAGAGCAGGAACTCTGGTCTGGATCTCTGGTATTGTCGGTACCACTGGATATTGTTGATAGCACCCTCATATGTACAGGTCAGGTTGATGTTTCTGCCCTCTGCAACACGTTCTTCAGTACTTTCTGTCTTTATGCTGTTCAGGGAACCCAGGGCTGTAAAATGATTATTATTCACATCAGTTATCATTAACTTATACAGTGAATACTCCAGTTATGAAATATCTGGTTAATACAGCAGGTTATATGAGACATTGATCTCTGTTCTAACACTCACCTATAAAGGGAGAGAAAAGTAAAAACAGGTAAAGCAACATGTCTTTGGAGTTGTTAAAGCCAAACAGACAGCAGATGAACAATGTTCTTCCACTGCAGTAGAATGAAAAACTAAACAGCCTCTCTGATGTGCAGCTCTTCTTCTCAACATCAAGCTGATTGTGCTTTTAGTTCCTCAAACATTTCTGCTCTGGAGACAGAAATAATCTCATTGGTTGAGTTAAACGTCAGTGGGCGGGGCCAGAGAATAACCTTTCTCTAAATGGTATGAGGATTAGAGTTTGGATCGGGCCCAAAAAAATCAACCTCAACCCTACCTGAGCCATTGCACGTTGTTTTCGAGCCCGCCCCGACACAATAACTGTAATTATGAGCCCGATTCCGATTTAAACCCGACAATCTTTTAATACGTGGGCCTTTATAACTGACTTTCTCAACTAGAATTCCGAGTTGTTAGAACTTAAAAAATCTGTTAAAAATGATGTTAATGAATAATACAACAAGGACGAAGCATGTAAACTACGCTGTTTGTTTATTCAGAGTGGAATGGATCACAAATGGATCCGAATGAAGAAAAGTTAAAAAAAAAACTCGACCCTATAAGCTCCCTCAGCTGAATAGTGTAGGTAACAGATCAAGGCAGCAACATAATCAAAGCCCTGGAACCAAATAGGAGAAATTCTTGTCTCAATCACCTAATTAATACTGACCTTCACCACGGTCTGCATGCTGATGCGCTGTCAGACATCAGGAGAAGGGTCTGCTTGCGGCCGCTCACGCCACGCCCCCTCTGCTCACAGACAACAGTGCTACAGAAGGAGGAGACAGGATGTAGCACAGTTTACCTCACACTCAAAACAGTGCAGGACATACACCCAGAGCTATGGGAGAAGCTGGAGAGGCATGGCTTTCTCCCAACCCAATTATGCTAATAATGTAAAGATTAAAAAAAGACAAATGGTTGATAAAGGGCCCAGCCCGGCCCGAGGATAGTGGCGGGAAATGTAGGCCGACCCGGCCAGTGGGTCTAAACTCTAAACTCTAAAAAGGATAAAAAAGCAGTGAAGAGAAAGAAGACCTTTGGTAGATGTTTCTGATGTTGGTTGAGTTGTTGTGTGATTGTCTTAAAGTTTAACAGTGTGTGACTCCCTCTGGTGGATGTGGTGGAGTATTGTGTTGTCTTTGCTCCAATGGTTTCTGTACAGAGTTTTGGTGTTTCCTGTCCTGTCGTGGGCTGCAGAGCACAGTAGTACACAGCAGAGTCAGACAGTTTAACTGAGGAGATCTGCAGATCTATTTTGGTTTTATCCTCAGTCACTGAAACAGACAGTCCAGATTTTTTTGCATTTTGCGATCCCAAGTGAAAGATGATGACTTCTGGCGGTTTTCCTTGAAATTGTCGATACCAGTAAAACTCATCTCTACCAGTAGCTTGTTTGGAGTATCTGTAGGACAGAGTAACAGAGCTGCCTTCTAAACTGTTCTCTTCTTTCTGGACTGGAGTGAGTTCTTCACATCTCATACCTAAAGGAAGAGATCACTCATTATTTCATGTTGTAAAAGACATACAAAATTATTCACAATCAGATGTTATTAGGATTAAATTTTTTCAAGATGCATAGTCTAACATACCTGTGAGGATGGAAAGAAACAGCAGAGAAAACACACAATGCTGCAGTGACAGCATGTTGAATAAAGGTAATGTTGATGGTTTGTGTATTGAACTCTGTTGAATATAGAAGTTCCTCTCTCTTCTATAGTTCAGTAACAGCTCAGCTCCTCCCTGAGTCTCTCCGTCTCCTTGTAGCTCTGTATTTTCACTTCTCTCACTTACACTTCTGAGGTAAATTGATTCTAGACTACATGAGGAAAATATTAAAGTTTAACAATGTGTGACTCCCTCTGGTGGACATTGTGGAGTATTGTGTTGTTGTCGCTCCAAAGGTTTTTGTACAGAGTTTTGGTGTTTCCTGTCACTGTGGGCTGCAGAGCACAGTAGTACACAGCAGAGTCAGACAGCTGAAGCTTCTGGATCTTCAGAGGAACTGATCTTAACTTGGAATTGAGTGTAGATGAAAATCTCTCCCTGAACTCGTCTGCTGTGTTCCCTTCATCCCCTTGAACGCGGATGAGAATGAATTTGGGGCTGTTGTTTCCATCCTGTTTGTACCAGAAGAGATAATTAGTAGTAGTTGAACTGCTGTTATATTGACAGCCAAGTGTTACTGCCTCTCCTTCAGTAGCAGTCACATCTCCTTTTGGTTGCAGCACGTTGTCTTTTTGAGCTCTGCATTCTGTAAAACAGCAACAAACAGAATCAGTGTGCTGTTAAAGAATCATATCAATGTTGGATTGATATCAAAGAAACAGAGTTGTGTTCATACCAAGGCTCATAGCAGCCAGCAACACTGAGATGAACAGAGGCTTCATATCTGCAGTGTGGAGTAACTCTGAGCTACAGCAAGTATAAAGAAGGCTGTGATCTCTCTGTTTAGTCTTCATCAACACTAAGTTGGTGGATTAGAAGGAGGAACCTGATCACAGTGACAGGACTCATTCACAGCCCTGGGTTATTCCCCCTACTGACAACTTTACACCTAACACATGTTGTGTCTCTCTCCTTTCTTAGTGTAACATTTCTTGTATGAAGTGATCTTTGTAGTTTTCAGCTGACATGGTTCCTGTTTTACAGCTGGTGCAGATTCACTTTGTTCTCGAACATATAAAAGATGGTAATTGTAGTGACCCTGCTACATGCCTTTTAATATTTCTTTCTAGAAAGTTTGAAAGTAAACTGAGACTTAATAATTCAACATGTTACATTTTATGCTCTTTTCAGAATGTTTCTTGAATGTAAAGTGACAGTTTAGTATCTTTTGGTCCTCTGCAGCCTTTGAGGTTAAATTCAAAGATGGTGGGGTTGTTGTGGAAGCTTCTGTTTTAATGAAATTCTTAAAAGGTCCAGTATGTAGGAATTTCTTCCATCTAACATTGAGATCGTACATTGTAATCAACTCTCTTGCACCACGCAGTTCTACAGCTACGGTAGCCTTCACGCAAAAAGCTGGTCTTTTGCTTTTTTCAATATCTTTTTCTTTTTCTAGGTGAAATTCCTGAAACTTGGAATTTGAATACGTGCATGAGGTGGAGTGCCAATCGGGAGAGTCGGAAATTTTCCCAATGGGCCGGTAGTTTTTCAAAGCCGGTCTGATCGCCCACTCTGCTCCAGCCGCCGAAGCTGCTCGCTCCGGCCGCCGCTGCCCGCTGGTCAAACTAACCTGTACGGCGGGCCGTAGCAGCCTCTTATTTCCCAACATTCATCTCTCCCCAGCTCCCCGAGGGCCGGTGGTCTATGAAATTTCCCGGTAGATTTTTTTGTCCCACTCCATTTAATAAGATAATATGTGGTCCTCCATGTTTCCTTCTTCAAAGTTGCCGGGCCGGGAAGCGACGATACCCATTAGCAGCATTATCAGCACCTGTGAGTTTATCATGTGACAGCGAAAACGCAAAAGGTGGAGCAGTATGTCCCTTACTGGCTAACGTATTTCAAGATTGCGCATGATTATGGAGTGTCTACCCCAGTTCATGCAGTGCAAATGTAAAATTTCAAGCCAAAAGGAATACTTGGAATTGATGGTGGTGGTAAATATTCATGAAAACAACAAGTTTGTGAACAGGCAACACAGAAATTGATAATGAACAACTAAACACGTTACACACTGGACCTTTAAGTTTTAAAAAACAGGTGAATTTTTCTTTGGATTTTAATATCTGAAAATAATAAATACCACTGATTAAAGAGTTGTATTTGTGTTTCAGTGATCTGTTGAACAATGGAAGGAGCTCATTGTGGCCTAATGGCCCACAAGGTATGAAGAGGATTTAGTAGGTAAGTCAGTGTCCATTTATGTGTTGTCATGGTGTCTTGTGTTTGAACCATCATACAGTTGGTTTGTCATTGATGTGGATTTGCTGCTCATGTGAATCCTCCCACAGTGTTACATTAGCAGCTGTAACCACAGGGACTCTGATAAAACTGGAATAATCAGAATCCATATGATAGGAAGCTGTGGTTTGAATACCACTTCAAACTTCAGTCCAGGGATTACATGATTTACTTCTCCAAAAAACAGTTTTCCTGAAGTAGAGTGGGAGATGATGAACTCTGGTGGTTTTCCTGGATATTGTCAGTACCAGAAGAAATAATCACTAGATGACAATTCCAAGTATCTGTAGGACAGAGTAACAGAGCTGCCTTCTAAACTGTTCTCTTCTTTCTCTACTTGAGTGAGTTCTTCACAGCTGATACCTAAAGGAGGAGATCACTCCGTTCTTTCATGTTGCAAAAGACTTGATTCACAATCAGATGTTATTAGGATTCAATGTTTTCATGCTTCATAATCTAACGTACCTGTGAGGATGGAAAGGAACAGCAGAGAAAACACACAATGCTGCAGTGACAGCATGTTGAATAAAGGTAATGTTGATGGTTTGTGTATTGAACTCTAGTTCCTCTCTCTTCTATAGTTCAGTAACAGCTTAGCTCCTGTGTTGTCTTTGCTCCAAAGGTTTTTGTGCAGAGTTTTGGTGTTTCCTGTCACTGTGGGCCTCAGAGCACAGTAGTACACAGCAGAGTCAGACAGCTGAAGCTTCTGGATCTTCAGAGGAACTGATGTCTTGTTGATTGTAGCATCAAATCTGTCTTTCTGGAACCCTGGAGCATTTTCTGCTTTGTTCGAAAAACTTTTCAACATGTACTTTGGGTAATCATTGACTTCTTGTTTGTACCAAAACAAAGTGTGACTCAAAGTGGTCTCAAAGGTACAGCCAAGAGTAACTGTCTCTCCTTCAGTATTAATGACATCTCCTGTTGGCTGGATCACTCTGTCTTCTCCTTTACACTCTGGGGAAGAAGAGAACATGCAGAGGAAGAGATGAATTAATAAAGATGATTGATTAAAGGACAACAATCAGTATTTTTATATTGTCACCTTGCCAGAGATTCAGACACAGATTTTCACTGACTGCTGTCTGATGTCAGATTATACTAAATAAAGAGTTATTAAGAAGGTATTAGAAGCCAAAAAAAAATTATCACTTTTGCTTTTTTGTCAGTTACTTGTGAAAAGTGTTGAGAGAAGAAACATGTTGTTCTTTGTATCTTACCAAAGAAAAGAGCAGCAAGAATAATCCACAGCCAATGTTCCATCTCTACAACAAGGTTTAAATCAACAGGAGAAACTAGCTGATGTTCAACATTCAGTCTGAGAATTGTTCTCTTCACAGCAGCACTTATTATTGACTGAATGGTTGAACACAGTGCAGAAGTAGTGCACCTCCTACTTGATAATGTTGCCCTCTAGTGGAGGTACAAAGTTCAGTACAACAGTGTAGAAAAAAGTCTAAGTGCAGTGTATTCAGATTTTATCGGAATAAACTTTTCATGCTGCATAATCTAACATACCTGTTAGAATGGAGAGAAACAGCATAGAAAACATCCAATGCTGCAGTGACAGCATGTTGAATAAAGGTAATGTTGATGGTTTGTGTATTGATCTCTGTTGAATATAGAAGTTCCTCTCTCTTCTGTAGTTTAGTAACAGCTCAGCTCCTCCCTGAGTCTCTCCGTCGACTCGTAGCTCTACATTTTCACTTCTCTCAGTTACACTTCTAAGATGTGATTCTAGACTAAATCATTAAAAATATTGAAGTTTAACAGTGTGTGACTCCCTCTAGTGGAAGTTGTGGAAGGTCCGTGTATCATCCGATCATTTGTTTTTGTTTTCACATATGAAAACGAAAAAACAAAATTATGACTTGATTTTTGGTTTTCCCGTTCTTGCACAGAAATCAGAAAAACCACTTGATATTCTGATGACACACACCTGGCTGAAACCCCACTGCGCTTCCCTGGGCATTCCCTATGTCGACAACTTCAACTTGTTCTGGGAGAGGCCCAGCCTGCTGAAACATGATGGTCTCCACCCAAACCGACATGGAGCCAGGCTGCTATCTGACAACATAACGACCACACTGAAAGTTAAGTATTGACATTCTGTTGAAAATATCACAGATTCATGCCCCCCAGGTATTGATCCTAATGGCACTTTACAAGTGAATGAATCTAAAAATGTTTTCTGCAGGGTAAAATGTAATACTAGTACTATTCCAGTTATAATCAACAATAGACCATACAAAGTGTTGAATCCCCTAAGTAATAAGGAGTTGACTGCAAACATAGTCAATTTAGCATCCAGTTCACGTCAGCCACAGGTAACCAAAAGAGGGGCAATACTTAACAACCTAATTGGAATTACAACTACCACTGCAATGATAGAACAGGATAGGAAAATTAGATGCGGTCTACTAAATATCAGATCTCTGTCTTCTAAAGCAATACTAGTAAACGAATTGATATCCGATAATCAAATTGATCTATTCTGTCTAACTGAAACATGGCTGGGCCATGAAGATTATGTCAGTCTAAATGAAGCCACTCCTCCCACTCATATTAATACTCAAATTCCTAGAGGCTCAGGCCGAGGAGGGGGAGTTGCAGCCATATTTGACTCTAACCTGTTAATTAATCCTAAACCTAAACTAAATTATAACTCTTTTGAAAATCTCGTTCTTAACCTTCAGCATCCAACATGGAAAACAGTACAGCCAATTATATTTGTTGTTGTCTACCGAGCACCAGGTCCATATTGTGAATTTTTATCGGAATTCTCAGAGTTTTTATCATGTGTAGTCCTAAAATCAGACAAAGTACTTATTGTAGGTGATTTTAATATCCATGTGGACGTTGACAGCAATAGCCTTAGTACTGCTTTCAACTCACTACTAGATTCAATTGGTTTCAGTCAGAGTGTGCATGAGGCCACGCACTGTTTTAACCACACCCTCGACCTTGTGCTGGCATATGGCATCAAAATTGAAGACGTAATAGTATTCCCGCAAAATCCTTTATTATCAGACCACTTCTTAATAACTTTCGAATTCTTACTACCCGATTATACGAAATTAGATAAAAGCTTCTACGCTAGAAGCCTATCTGACAGTGCTATAGCTAAATTTAAGGAAGATATTCCAACAGCACTAAACTCATTAACGTGCCGTAATATAACAGAGGATCTTTATGTAAACTTTAGTCCCTCTCAAATTGATCATTTCGTAGACGATGCTACGGCCTGCCTACGGACGACTTTAGACTCTGTTGCTCCCCTTAAAAAGAAGACGATGAAGCAAAGGAAACTAGCACCTTGGTATAACTCCCAAACTCGTAAATTAAAGCAAATCTCGCGCAAACTTGAAAGTAAATGGCGTTCCACCAAACTGGAAGAATCTCGTTTAGACTGGCAAGACAGTCTGAAAACCTATAGGAAGACCCTAAGAAAGGCCAGATCAGACTTCTATTCATCACTAATAGAAGAAAATAAGAACAACCCAAGGTTTCTTTTCAGCACTGTAGCCAGGCTGACAGATAGCCACAGCTCTACTGAGCCATCTATTCCTATAGCTCTGAGTAGTGATGACTTCATGAGTTTCTTTAACGATAAAATTATAACAATTAGAGATACTATTCATCACCTCTTTCCCCCAACCTCTAATGGGTCACCTTTAACTGACAGACTGCTAGAAAGAACGACTAGACCTGACATATACTTAGATTGCTTTTATCCTATAAACCCTCAACAATTAATGCTAAAGGTCTCTTCAGCTAAGCCATCTACCTGTCTCTTGGACCCCATCCCAACGAAGCTACTTAAAGAAGCGTTACCCGTGGTTAACACTTCATTGCTAGATATGATAAATATGTCTTTATTGACAGGTTATGTACCGCAGTCATTTAAAGTAGCTGTGATAAAACCTCTACTGAAAAAACCCACCCTCGATCCTGAGGTCTTAGCCAACTATAGACCTATATCTAACCTTCCCTTTCTCTCCAAGATCCTTGAGAAAGTAGTCGCTAACCAGTTATGTGATTTTCTACATAGCAATAGCTTATTTGAGGACTTTCAGTCAGGATTTAGAAAGCATCATAGCACAGAGACGGCACTGGTGAAAATCACTAACGATCTTCTAACTGCATCAGACAAAGGACTTGTCTCCGTACTTGTCTTATTAGATCTTAGTGCTGCATTCGATACTATTGACCATACCATCCTCTTACAGAGATTGGAACATTTAGTTGGCATTAAAGGAATCGCACTAAACTGGTTTAAGTCCTACTTCTCTGATCGATCGCAATTTGTTAATGTTAACAATAAACCCTCCAATTACGCTAAAATTAACCATGGCGTTCCTCAAGGCTCAGTGCTTGGACCAATTCTATTCTCCTTATATATGCTTCCTCTAGGCAATATTATTAGGAAACACTCAATTAACTTTCACTGTTATGCGGATGACACCCAATTATATCTGTCAATCAAGCCAGACGAAACCAGCCAGCTAGCTAAACTTCAAGCTTGCATTAAAGATATAAAATCATGGATGGCCTACAATTTCCTGATGTTAAACTCAAACAAAACCGAAGTTATTGTCCTGGGCTCCAAACCCCTACGAACCTCATTAGCCGAAGATATAATTACTCTGGATGGCATTGCCCTGGCCTCAAGTACTACTGTCAGAAATCTAGGAGTTATTTTTGATCAGGATCTATCCTTTAACGCCCTAATAATAACGCCCCCTAATCTAAAACACACCTCTAGAACAGCCTTTTTTCACCTTCGTAACATTGCTAAAATTAGGAACATCCTGTCTCAAAACGATGCAGAAAAACTAGTCCATGCATTCGTTACTTCCAGGGTGGACTACTGTAATTCCTTATTATCAGGATGCTCAAATAAGTCCGTTAGGACTCTCCAGCTGATCCAGAATGCTGCAGCGCGTGTTCTGACAAGAACTAAGAAAAGAGATCATATTTCTCCTGTATTAGCTTCTCTCCATTGGCTTCCTGTAAAATCCAGGATTGAATTTAAAATCCTTCTTCTGACCTATAAAGCTCTAAATGGTCAAGCTCCTTCATATCTTGAGGACCTCTTAGTACCTTATTGTCCCACTAGAGCACTACGCTCCCAGAATGCAGAGTTACTTGTGGTTCCTAGAGTCTCTAAAAGTAGAATGGGAGGCAGAGCCTTCAGCTATCAGGCTCCTCTCCTGTGGAACCAGCTCCCAATCTGGGTTCGGGGGGCAGACACCGTCGCTACATTTAAGACTAAACTGAAAACTCTCCTCTTTGATAAAGCTTATAGTTAGGGAGTGAGGAGTTGCAGTGAACGCCTAGACCGGCGGGGCAGGGTATATAGCTGCAGACACAGCACCCCTGCTTTTCTCTGCTTCTCTTTACAGTCATCAGATTTACCTATCGTATAATCAATAATATAGTGCCTCTCCTAGTTATGCTGTTATAATTCTAGACTGCCGAGGAAGTTCCTTCTTATGACACGCTCTTTTCTTTTGTTTCCTTTTATGCACATCATGTCTCAGAAGTGCTTGTTACTCACCTAGCTCTGGGGAGTTTACTCCCCGGAGTCCTTATGTTTCTTCTTCACCCAGAACATCGCCTCGGATTAGGGCGACACCAAGACCTGGGTCTTGGGTGCAGCTGTGGCTATGGACCTGCTACACCCTGCTACGCTCTGCGATTCCCTGCAATGCCCGACTACGTCCTGCTGCGTCCACCGCGTCCACCCATGCTCTGCTGTGCCACGCTACATCCTGTACCGTCATAACCCCAACCGTCAGACACCGCCCACCAAGAGTCTGGGTCTGTCCGAGGTTTCTTCCTAAAAGGGAGTTTTTCCTCGCCACTGTCGCAATAGCCACTGCTAATGCTTGCTCTTGGGGGAACTATTGGAATTGTTGGGGCTTTATAGAGTGTGGTCTAGACCTACTCTATCTGTAAAGTGTCTCGAGATAACTCTTGTTATGATTTGATACTATAAATAAAATTGAATTGAATTGAATTGAATTGATGTTCCCCTGTGGGTGGTGCTAATTCTGATTGGCAGGATATGCATTCATTGTTTTTTTCAAATTAAGAGTTTACCCACACTGTATTTGTTAGTCTGTAAAATTAACAGTCTATATGCATGCTTTTTGTCACACAATTATTTGCTTAATTCACTGAAAAAATCTATTGAAATAGCCTAAATGTAAACATGTTCACGCATTGACAGACAAAAGGCACGATCTGTTTTTGTAGGAGAGGGGAAGACCCATCTCATCGTTTAATCTTGTGTTCAAAGTCATGTTAAACCATTTTTTGTTCACAGTCAAAAATAGATAGTACTTTAGTCCTGCTATATACATACATATATAGCTATATATACTCCACTATGTCGCGTTAGCATACAGCTACATAATAGTTATAATAGAGTATGCTAACGTTAGATTGTAGTGGAACGAAGCAGCACTTTCTAATGTCAAAAATCACAGATAAAGGCTTCTGAACCAAACACTACACAATCGGACATGTTTCAGCAGGAATATGACCCGGAATTGGGGAGAATTTAACAACAGTGGCAGCTAAGATGACATGTTTACTGCCGTTAGCATGTAGCTACTATAGTGTTTACTGCCGTTAGCATGTAGCTACTATAGTGGTATACAGCAGTGGTGGCTGGAAGAGCTGTCATCCCGTCTTCGAAAGGACACTTATGTACTTTTACACTTCATCGCATTAATAATATACAGTCTATGGTTATTATTCTTGATTGTTTGTATGACTATTGTATAATAAAGTTCTAATACAAAAAAAAAAGTTGTGATGTTTGGTCGCTGTTGGTCGTCAAGTGTTTTAACGCATGCGTGGTACAAATCGCTCAGGGACTGAGCCCTGTTCCATGCGAGCCCAACACAGTCCAACTTTTTCCTGAATGGAGATACTTTATCATGTACCAAAAAGACATGGCACTCCTTTCCATTGATCATTTTATTATTTTTTAATATTTTTTAAATATTTCCCTGCTTTTTTCACGCCTACTATTCTTCTAACCTTTTCTCAGAGTCTCTCTCTTTTTCCAAAGTGACAGATAAAATCTCTTACTTTTGACCCAGACAGGTGTTACTTTATGTGAATGTATACATTTTTAAATGGTTTCTTAAAAATGTCCTTGGTAACTTTGGCCCAAAGTAATCTGTGATAAACAGTATACTATGTTTCATCTGATTATTTATTATCGTCAAAATAATCCAGCATTTATGTTTTTTAGTACTCGATTAAATTCAAGATGTATAAGCTCAGATCAATGAGGCATACAGACCATAAATAACAAATAGACAAAAAAATTGTATTATTCATAAGAATTTAAGTTAATAAAAACACCTAAAACAAAGACTTAATGTATTATTTAAATTTGTATGATGAGTATTAATGAAACGGTCATTTTGTCAGTCATGACAGACTGAGAAAGTAATTTGTCCCCAGGGCCATACAACTCTACAATGCTTCACTAAAGAGAAGAGGAGAGAGAGACTTCTTTGCATAGTCTGTCTTCCTCTCCTCCCTCTCCACCACTTCCACTACCTCCTATAATAACAGTTATGTACTGACTGTCCACTGGCCCACTGTATACTGTTTACACTGTTTACACTGTTAACTGGCTATATTAGCCCATATATGCACAATCCCTCCCTCCCTCCATCCGCCAGCCTGGACTGAGGTCTAACATAACTTAATACTTGAACAATGGCTGTAACACTATCACTTCAAACCTCTAATATTGACTTTTGATCTCTTATATTGTCCATATTTAATGCTGGTCTCTAGACTTTATACTTGCAATATTGGACCTATTTGCACTACCACCATGACACACAATCTCATACTGAATCACAGGGTCAGTCTCTGCCCTGTCACTGCAAGCGTTTCATGCTTATACATCCCTTAGTACATTCATGTGGATTTTTTATTGGATTCTTTTTATTTTTTTATTTATTTAGTATTATTATTTTTTTTATTTATTTACTATTTAGTATTTTTTCTTTTATTGTCCATGCTATTCATGTGAAGTTGCTTTTTTTATGATGAATGTGTATGTTGTGTGTGATGTCTTAAGCTAATGGGACCTTGAATTTCCCCTTGGGGATCAATAACGTATCTATCTATCTATCTATCTATCTATCTATCTATCTATCTATCTATCTATCTATCTATCTATCTATCTATCTATCTATTTATCTATCTATCTATCTATCTGTCTGTCTGTCTGTCTGTCTGTCTGTCTGTCTGTCTATCTGTTTTTGACTGGGAACAAAAAATGGTTTAACATGACTTTGAACACAACAGGATTAAACGATGAGATGGGTCTTCCCCTCTCCTACAAAAACAGATCGTGCCTTTTGTCTGTCAATGCGTGAACATGTTTACATTTAGGCTATTTCAATAGATTTTTTCAGTGACTTAAGCCAAATAATTGGGTGAAAAAAAGCATGCATATAGACTATTAATTTTACATATAGACTATTAATTTTACAGGCTAACAAATACAGTGTGGGTAAAATCTTAATTTGAAAAACAATGAATGCATATCCTGCCAATCAGATTTAGCACCACCCACAGGGGAACATCGGAATATCAAGTGGTTTTTCTGATTTCCGTGCAAGAACGGGAAAACCAAAAATCAAGTCATAATTTTGTTTTTTTAAAAATGATTGACTAAAGAACAACAATCAGTATTTTAAATAGTTACCTATCCAGAGAGTCAGAATCAGGATGTTAGTCAGCCAGTGTTTCATGTCTGCAGTGAGAGGGGAGGAGAGAGAGGAAGAGCATTGATACTCTGATGGATCTGGGCCTTCACATCATTGGTCCTTCCTCTTTATCATCTGTTGGGGATCTCTCAAGAATTTGTAATTCAACTGAAGTATAACAGTGTGTGACTCCCTCTAGTGGATGTTGTGGAGTATTGTGTTGTCTTTGCTCCAAAGGTTTTTGTACAGAGTTTTGGTGTTTCCTGTCACTGTGGGCCTCAGAGCACAGTAGTACACAGCAGAGTCTGACAGCTGAAGCTCGTGGATCTTCAGAGGAACTGATGTCTTGTTCAGTGTAGCATCAAATCTGTCCTTCTGGAACTCTGGAGCATTTTCTTTTGAGTTTAAGTAACGTTTCAGCATGTACTTTGGGAATTTATTGACTTCTTGTTTGTACCAGAACAAATAGGGATTTCGGTCACTGGTCTCAAATGTACAGTCAAGAGTAACTGTCTCTCCTTCAGTAGTAATGACATCTCCTGTTGGCTGGATCACTCTGTCTTCTCCTTTACACTCTGGGGAAGAAGAGAACGTGCAGAGGAAGTGATGAATCAATGAAGATGACTGATTAAAGGAGAACAATCAGTATTTTAAATAGTTACCTATCCAGAGAGTCAGAATCAGGATGTTAGTCAGCCAGTGTTTCATGTCTGCAGTGAGAGGGGAGGAGAGAGAGGAAGAGCATTGATACTCTGATGGATCTGGGCCTTCACATCATTGGTCCTTCCTCTTTATCATCTGTTGAATATCTCACAACAATTATGATTGTCCTGAACAGTGTGTGACTCCCTCTGGTGGATGTTGTGGAGTATTATGTTGTCTTTGCTCCAAAGGTTTTTGTACAGAGTTTTCGTGTTTCCTGTCACTGTGGGCCTCACAGCACAGTAGTACACAGCAGAGTCAGACACTTTAGCTGAGGAGATGTTCATATGGATTCTTTTGTCCTCCACTTCAATCGTCAGTCCAAGGATTGGATTTTTCAATGTTCCTCCTGTTCCTAAATGAGAGATGATGAACTCTGGTGATTTTCCTGGATATTGTCGATACCAGTAAAACTCATCACCACCAGTTGCTTGTTTGGAGTATCTGTAGGACAGAGTAACAGAGCTGCCTTCTAAACTGTTCTCTTCTTTCTCGACTGGAGTGAGTTCTTCACAGCTGACACCTAAAGGAAGAGATAACTCTGTTATTTCAGGTTTTATGTTGTAAAAGCCTTGAGAAATGTTCTACATTCAGGAAACATTGAAGTCAAACTTTTCCTTAACATAGAATCTAACAAACCTTTTACAATAACTAGAAACAGAAGAGGAAACACACAATGCTGCAGTGACAGCATGTTGAATAAAGGTAATGTTGATGGTTTGTGTATTGATCTCTGTTGAATATAGAAGTTCCTCTCTCTTCTATAGTTCAGTAACAGCTCAGCTCCTCCCTGAGTCTCTCTGTCTCCTCGTAGCTCTGTATTTTCACTTTTCCTAGTAAAACTCCTAAGATGTGATTCTAGACTAAGTCATGAAAAATATTGAAGTTTAACAGTGTGTGGCTCCATCTGGTGGACATTGTGGCTGCGCCGTGCAAGTGCATCTCGCTGCAGCCTTGACATCAAACCCCGCCCACATCCAAGTCAGCCATTTTTCTTTGCTTACGTCACTCCCCATACGCTCGAACGCTCCAACACAGCCTGGTAGAATGTTTTACTATGAAGGAAATTATTTGGATTAATGCCATGTTTTCATTTTGAATCTTTTAATTTTATTTGGAAAATTTTATATCCATAAATGTAAATGCTCTGAAAGAAAACCAAATATTCACCAATTTAAAAATGACATGACATTTTATTTTGAAACTTTAAAAGGACTGACAAATAAGAAAGCCATCTGGACTTTGACCATTTACAATGCCTTACAACCTCTTTAATTTAAATTTCATGCGTCCCTTTTTCATGTATGTATGTATTTAATGTTTTCAATGTGTTTATGTATCTGTACTTGAATAATAAAGTTTTTTGAAGACAAAAAAATTAGATAATAAAAACTGATGATGTAGGCTAAACACAAACCACATTTCATGCAACAACAGTAAAGTTTTCATGTACTGTAATTGGGCCCGTGCACTTTTTCATTCATTAGAGTTCCGATTTTGGAACGATATCCAATTTTGAAATATGGGTCATTTTAAAGCCTGTTAATATTGATGACAATGTGTTCAAATGGAAAACGAGCCATATTTCATTTAATTTAGCCCTCAAAAGTAGAATGGTGTGTTGTTTCGTTATGGACTTTCATATTAACAGCAAGAATTCAGTCACAACCAAATGTACAAAGGGGCGATTTTGCTTTAACAATTAACAGGTGAACCAGAAGCATACAGGTGAAACTCCAAAAATTAGAATATTGTGCAAAAGTTCATTTATTTCAGTAATTCAACTTAAAAGGTAAAACTAATTATATAGACTTATTACATGCAAAGCGAGATATTTCAAGTCTGTATTTGTTATAATTTTGATGACTATGGCTTACAGTTTATGAAAACCCTTAGAAAATTAAAATATTGTGAAAACGTTCAATATTTTAAGCTCAAAGTGTCCCACTCTAATCAGCTAATTAATCCAAAACACCTGCAAAGGGTTCCTGAGTCTTTAAATGGTCTCTCAGTCTGGTTCAGTAGAACTCACAATCATGCCAGATGCTCCTCGGATATTCGGCTTCACTCAATGACCTGCACAGTAACACACCTAATATAATCTAAGTATTTCAAAACATCAACCACACATACAGATGTCTATACAGTACAATCACTACATGATTACCGTTATATCCGAGGGTTGAAGTTGCATTTTAACAGCAGTACAAGTTGCGGCTGTGGTTTAGCTGAAGCTAACGCAGCCTGAGCTTTCACGTTACAATATAAAAGGCGTTGACCGTTGACTTAGCTGGCACGCAAACAGTTCATTTACATTTCTAGGAGCATGTTAGCAAAATGCACCAAGTACTAAGGAATATTGATAGAAAGCAGGGGAAACTAGTACTTCCATACTTTTTAACATTGGCTAATTAGCAACCTGCCTGCCATCAGATGTTAGCTTCCGAGCTAGCTAGCAGCTAGCCCCAGAAGTTCATGAAAACAAGGCTTTCACCGGAGCAGTCTTACGTTATTTCTGAACCACTCTTTTCGTTTCAAAATCAAAAATCAAATGAATGAAAAAGTACACAGGCCCAATTACAGTAACCACATGAAAACTTCACTGTTGTTGCATGAAATGTTATTTGTGTTTAGCCTAGATCAGTTTCTATCATCTAATGTGAAACAAAAGGCTATATCAGCTTCGCTACCAGGCTGTCTTGGTCTGTTCGAGTGTATGGGGAGTGACTTAGGGAAAAAAAAAAAATGGCTGAATTGGATGTGGGCTGGACTTGATGTCAAGCCCTGCCTTCCCACAGGCTGAGGCGAGAGGCTCCTCCATTGGGCTGCAGAGCACAGTAGTACAGAGCAGAGTCGACAGCTGAAGATTCTGGATCTTCAGAGGGACTTATACTTGATTTTATAAAACGTATTGATTGAATTGAACAATATATAAAATATTGAAATTAAAGTTTTCCTCAACGCAGAATCTAACAAACTTGTTAGAATAATGACAAACATCAGATAAAACACAAAATGCTGCAGTGACAGGTTTAAACAAGGTTTAAATAGTTACCTATCCAGAGAGTCAGAATCAGGATGTTAGTCAGCCAGTGTTTCATGTCTGCAGTGAGAGGGGAGGAGAGAGAGGAAGAGCATTGATACTCTGATGGATCTGGGCCTTCACATCATTGGTCCTTCCTCTTTATCATCTGTTGAAGATCTCTCTACACTTCATAATTTACCTGAAGTCTAACAGTGTGTGACTGCATCTAGTGGACGTTTTGGAGTATTGTGTTGTCTTTGCTCCAGAGGTTTTTGTACAGAGTTTTGGTGTTTCCTGTCACTGTGGGCTGCAGAGCACAGTAGTACACAGCAGAGTCAGACAGCTTAGCTGAGGAGATCTGCAGATCTATTTTGGTTTTATCCTCACTCACTGAAGCAGACAGTCGAGAGTTTGCAGCATTTTGCGTTCCAAATTGAGAGATGAGAAATTCTGGTGGTTTTCCTGGATATCGTCGATACCAGAAGAAATAATCAGTACCAGTTACTTGTTTGGAGTATCTGTAGGACAGAGTAACAGAGCTGCCTTCTAAACTGTTCTCTTCTTTCTGGACTGGAGTGAGTTCTTCACAGCTGATACCTAAAGGAAGATATAACTCTGTTATTTCATGTTGTATGAGACGCAATGAATGATTGCAATTTAGATGTTATTGGAATTAAACTTGTTCATGCTGCATAATCTAACTTGCCAGTGATGATGGTAAGACACAGCACAGAAAACACACAATGCTGCAGTGACAGCATGTTGAATAAAGGTAATGTTGATGGTTTGTGTATTGATCTCTGTTGAATATAGAAGTTCCTCTCTCTTCTATAGTTCAGTAACAGCTCAGCTCCTCCCTGAGTCTCTCCATCTCCTCGTAGCTCTGTATTTTCACTTCTCCTAGTTACACTTCTATGGTAAAGAGATTCTAGACTACATCATATTGAAGTTTAACAGTGTGTGACTCCCTCTAGTGGATGTTGTGGAGTATTGTGTTGTCTTTGCTCCAAAGGTTTTTGTACAGAGTTTTGGTGTTTCCTGTCACTGTGGGCCTCAGAGCACAGTAGTACACAGCAGAGTCAGACAGCTTAGCTGAGGAGATGATCATATGGATTTGTTTGCCCTCCACATTAATCGCCATTCCAGGGATTACAATATTTCCTACTCCTCCCGATGCAGAGTGGGATATGATGAACTCTGGTGGTTTTCCTGGATATTGTCGGTACCAAAAGAAATAATTACTGACTGATAATTCCAAGTATCTGTAGGACAGAGTAACAGAGCTGCCTTCTAAACTGTTCTCTTCTTTCTCTACTGGAGTGAGATCTTCACAGCTGAAACCTAAAGGAAGAGATAACTCTGTTATTTCATGTTATAAAAGGCATGATACATGATTAAAATCCAGATGTTATTAGAATAAAAGTTTTCAAGCTCCATAGTCTAACATACCTTTTAGAATGGAAAGAAACATCATAGAAAACACGCAATGCTGCAGTGACATCATGTTGAATAAAGGTAATGTTGATGGTTTGTGTATTGAACTCTTTTGAATATATAAGTTCCTCTCTCTTCTATAGTTCAGTAACAGCTCAGCTCCTCCCTGAGTCTCTCCGTCTCCTCTTAGATCTGTATCTTCACCTCTCTGTTATGCTTCTTCCTGCCATAACAGACTGGTGGCAATATTTTGTACCATTTTGTTGTTGATCCTTCTAAAACAAGAATTACATAAAATAAGATGTGATGATTTAATGCTTGGATCACCTTTTCAGGGTTTACAAACACAAGAAGGATAAATAAGTTGAAACAACATCATTTTCATCACTAAATATCTTAATAAAATTTAATATGACTTGATTCACAGAATTTTGGGAGGAAAATGAAATCTCAATTCCAGGCTTAATCATTTTTAGAAACATTTTGATGTGACATTTATGATAAAAACCAGCAGAAACATTTTGATTTGACATTTATGATAAAAACTGGGAGCCACAAATTGAACCCTGTGGTACACCATAATAAATCAGCCTTAAGAGAAAAACAAAACTTCTTTTCTAAAGATAAGAACAAAACTATGACCTGATTCTGTGATGGTTACTGGGGTTGAAATAGAGCTCTGTTGGATGTAAGGGAATTGCTGTTACAATCAGTTATGAAGTATTGTTCATAAACACAATATCCCACAACACATTATTATCATCGTTATTGTCATCTTTAGTGCTTCATTTTCCGTTATTGTCACATCTAAAGAGAATCTAGGGAAGGGATCTTCAACAGGGGGTCCGGGACTCTAGGGGGTCCTCAGAGTCAATGCAGGGAGGCCACAAAATATTGTTAATTAATGAGAAAACACAATGCTACAGTGACCACATGTTGAATACATGTAATGTTGATGGTTTGTGTATTGATCTCTGTTGAATATAGAAGTTCCTCTCTCTTCTATAGTTCAGTAACAGCTCAGCTCCTCCCTGAGTCTCTCTGTAAAATGATTCTAGACTACATCATGAAAAATATTGAAGTTTATCAGTGTGTGACTCCCTCTAGTGGATGTTGTGGAGTATTGTCTTGTCTTTGCTCCAAAGGTTTTTGTACAGAGTTTTGGCTCACAGCACAGTAGTAGACAGCAGAGTCTGTCACTGCAGCAGAGGAGATCTGCAGATTCAGATGCTTTTCTCCAGACAGTTTAGGAGAGAACATTGTCTCTGATTGTAGAGACTCTCCTGGGTTTGTAAAACCAAGCCCTGAGATGTAAAAGACAAACTTGTGTTGTTTTCCTGGATATTGTTGATACCAGAAGAAATGATCATTAGCATCCATAGTCTTGGAGTATCTGTAGGACAGAGTAACAGAGCTGCCTTCTAAACTGTACTTTTCTTTCTCGGCTGGAGTGAGTTCTTCACAGCTGACACCTGAAGGAAGAGAAAACTGTTATTGTTACAAAACTTTCAAGACATGAATCACAGTTATGAAACAAAAGCAATCAAACATAAAAAAATGCAGAATATAACTTGCCCTTTATAGTTGAAATAAACACTAGATAAATCACACAATTATCCAATGACGGCATGCTGGATAAAGTAAAGTCTGTTTTGTTTATTGAACTCTGTTGAATATAGAAGTTCCTCTCTCTTCTATAGTTCAGTAACAGCTCAGCTCCTCCCTGAGTCTCTCCGTCTCCTCGTAGCTCTGTATTTTCACTTCTCTCTATTACACTTCTAAATTAAAGTTATTCTAAATTACATCATATTGAAGTTTGTCAGTTTGTGACTCCCTCTGGTGGCTGTTGTGGAGTATTGTGTTGTCTCTGCTCCAAAGGTTTTTGTACAGAGTTTTGGTGTTTCCTGTTACTGTGGGCTGCAGAGCACAGTAGTACACAGCAGAGTCAGACAGCTGAAGCTTCTGGATCTTCAGAGGAACTGATCTTAAGCTGGAATTCAGTGTGGATGAAAATTTCTCCTCGTCAACTGTTTTCCCAGAGCCAAACGTAAAGCGGCTCAGAATGAATTTAGGGCTGTTGTTTCCATCCTGTTTGTACCAAAAGAGATTTGAATTCGTTGCACTGCTGTTATATTGACAGCCAAGTGTTACTGCCTCTCCTTCAGTAGCAGTCACATCTCCTTTTGGTTGCAGCACGTTGTCTTTTTGAGCTCTGCATTCTGTAAAAGATCAACAAACAGAATCAGTGTGCTGTTAAAGAATCATATCAATGTTGGATTGATATCAAAGAAACAGAGTTGTGTTCATACCAAGGCTCATAGCAGCCAGCAACACTGAGATGAACAGAGGCTTCATATCTGCAGTGTGGAGTAACTCTGAGCTACAGCAAGTATAAAGAAGGCTGTGATCTCTCTGTTTAGTCTTCATCAACACTAAGTTGGTGGATTAGAAGGAGGAACCTGATCACAGTGACAGGACTCATTCACAGCCCTGGGTTATTCCCCCTACTGACAACTTTACACCTAACACTTTTTGTGCCTCTCTCCTTTCCTAGTGTAACTGTTCTTGTATGAAGTGGTCTTTGTAGTTTTCAGCTGACATGGTTCCTGTTTTACAACTGGTGCAGATTCACTTTGTTGTCGAATGTATAAAAGGTGGTAATTGTAGTGAACCTGTACATGCCTTTTAATATTTATTTATTGAAAGTTTGAAAGTAAACTGAGAGTTAATATTTCAACATGTTACGTTTTATGCTTTTTTCAGAATGTTTATTGAATGTAAAGTGACAGTTTAGTATCTTTTGGTCCTCTGCAGCCATTAGAGGTCAAATTCAATGATGGTGAAGTTGTTGGAGAGCTTTTGTTGGAGAGCGCAGTCGTAGCTACCCACTTTAAGCGAGCTGGTCACAATGTTAGAGCATTGAGATATGTTGGGAAAGAGTGTGTTAAGAACCCTCCAAGAGAGGGTAATCATGGTAGAAGTCTTCTTCAGAGAGAAACTTTTTGGATGTATTACCTTAACACAATGGCCCTCATTCATGAAACGTGCGTACAACCTAAAACAGGCGTAGGACGGGCGTACCCCGATTTCTACGCAAAGCCAAGGCATCTATCAATTTGAACGTGAGCGTAGGCTGCGATAAAATCTCACGTCTGGTCTGAACTTGTGTACGCAAGTTTTCAAGTCAGTGTGGACTTGCGGTGCAGCATATAATCAGTTTAACAGGAGAAGGAGAAGTCATCAGTTGATCACTTATCAGCAATGGCAGATCTGGCTCTTTTAGAGGACCTTTATGCCCCGGTACAACAGTGCACACGTACGAGCACGGGCCATGGTGGAGCGCTCCATCGGATTGATTAAGGGCAGATGGCTCTGTCTTGCATCAGCGGGAGGGGGGAACCCTACTATACACGGCAGAAAAAGTCTGCAACATTGTTTGAGCCTGTGGGGTTCTGCCCAACTTTGCGCAGGAAAACAGGGTGCCATAAATGTAGTGATGGAGCCAGATGACCTGATGCCCAGAGAGCAGTGTCCAGCACAGCCCCAACTGGGGCTATACGAATGAGACAGGATATTATTCCTCGGTTTTTATTATTTATTCTTCAGGTTTTCGTTTCTCTTTTAAAGTATCGTTAATGGCCACAAGTGAACGATGAAAAAAACACGAGTTAAAATAAATGACACTGCATGAACTCCGCTACTGTGTTTATTTAAATATAGGTCCCCCATTTAGGCCTAAGAGATTGCAATATAAACCTGTATATTACTATTAGGACTATAGCATACATATGTCAAGGATGTATAAATTAAATAATCTTCAGCTGGAGTCTGATTTACTACGGCAACACTGTTGACTGAATCAGTGATCTCTTTCCATTCCGCATTCTTTCTACAGTCTTTAATACCAGTTTTCAGGCTGACCAATAGGACACACGTTGGTGCAAATGAACCTGAGATATCAGGGTTTCAATCTCCATCTCTGAAAAGTGCCGCTTCTTAGCTGGATTACGTCTCACCATGTCGTAAATTGTAGGGGTGAGGCCTCAAAACCGAGAATATATAACCCGTTCTCATTCCGAACCCGTAAAACGACGTTTGGACAGTGGCTGTCAGCGTCTGATGTGACGAAAAAGGCGTCTTTCAGCGTGTTTGTATAACGCACCGGGGAGAGCAGCAGTTAGATAGGATTTAGAGAGTAGTATGTAAGGGCGAATTTCCGTATAAGGAGGTCGGTTGGGGTGGTGGATGGGTCAAACACAGGACCTTCACCTAGGAGAGCGGGGTTCGTGTCCCGCTTGTCACGCTTGCGATAGTCATTTTTTTCTTTCCTCCCGCATGTCTCAGAACCATACGCCCACCCACGACCTTTTGCTAAACCCAACCGTCCCGTAGATCACGCGTGTCACGGAACCGTAAGCTCACCCACAACCTTTTCCTTAACATAACTGCATCAAAAGGGATGGCAATAGTCCTGAGCAAGTGCATTTACTTATAGTGCTAAAGGGACAGCAAACGTCCCGACCAAGCGCATTTACCTAAAGAGCTAAAAGGACGGCGCTGAAGGGACGGCAATAGTCCCGACCAAGCGAGTTTACTTAGAGTGCTAAAGGAGACTTTTAGCGTCAATAAGAACGACAAAGGCACCTGACCAAGCGTCCATATTTTACGAGATGGGTGTGAGAACGTGTTGGAATATATTGGGGCGTGAAATTTAAATTACGATTTTTTCCATCCGCTGCCATCCGCTGCCATCCGCTGCATTTATCAATGTACCACCAACGTTTCATAAATCACATGTGAAGTCTGTCGTAAGATGATTTCTGCGCTCATATCTGTGTTGGTTTTTACATTAGGTTGATAAATGAGGGCCAGTGTCTCCAAACGGCTTAAAAGAAAAATTTTATATAAAGCCTTTTCTGTAATGTCTTTTCTTGTGATGTTGTGTGTGGGATTTTTCTAATGTGAAAAATAGTGTCAATGTGGGATAGTGTAGCACATCATGTTATTTTGTAAGTTAGGGTTTTGGCCAATTTTTTCAAATTATTTTAATTTTTTCATTTCAAAGAACTTGATGGGCCTAAGTGCCACCTTTACCATAGTCCACCATGTAATTTTGTCACTAATGGTTTTATGTGGTGACTATGGTAAAGGTGGCACTTAGGCCCATCAAGTCCTTTAGTTATCATTAGTTTGAATGAGCTCAGCTGATCATGTATGTGCCCTATGTATATGCTTGAGCCACTGTTGTATGCCATTTGCCTGAGGAAGACCAGGCAGGGTTAAAACGTTGCAGCACAATAAATGTATGGGAGTATCAGCAGAGTGCGAGCATCTCATTCTTTTCAATAGAATATAAACTACCAGTGATTTCAGAGTTTTATTGGTTAGTGTTTCTGTGTCTAATTGGGATGCAGATCAACATGTTGAAAAATGGAAAGAGCTCATTGTGGGCTCATGGCCCACAGGGTATGAAGAGGATTTAGTAGGTAAGTCAGTGTCCATTTATTTGTTGTCATGGTGTCTTGTGTTTGAACCACCATGCAGTTGGTTTGTCATTGATGTGGATTTGCTGCTCATGTGAATCCTCCCACAGTGTTACATTAGCAGCTGTAACCACAGGGACTCTGATAAAACTTGAATAATCAGAATCCATCTGATAGGAAGCTGTGGTTTGAATACCACTTCCCTCCTCTTTGAAGAGTAGTCAGATATCTGTGTTCAGGTTTTTGTACAGCCTCTTCTACACTTTGTATCACTGTGTTTCTAGAGCACAGTAGTAGAGACCTGTGTCTGCCAGGGTTAGTGTCTTTATGGTCAGTTCAGTTGAGTTTACTGATGTTTTGGATTCATATCGCTTATCTGGGATATATTCACCACTACTAGCTTCTCTTGCTCCTTTCCAGAGTATAAACTGAGGCGCTTGAAGGTCTGAATGATGTCTGTACCAGTAAAGGTGGACATCGTTGGTATTGGTCTCATATTCACATGTAAGTGAGACGGATTCTCCTTCTCTTTCACTGACTTCATGTTCTACAGGAGAGATTTTGTCTCCAGCTATTATTCCTGAAAAAAAGTAGAGAAAATGAAGTCATTAGACTAACATTGTTCATGAGGCTGAGAGGAGTAGACAGGGCAAAATGTCAACTGTGCAATGTTACTCCGGACAGAAACAGCTCAACTGTTCAGAGATTTCTGCTCTGAATTGCAGTTTATATAAATCTTTAGAAAATAATAAAACCATGTTGTTCTTTGTATCTTATCAAAGAAAAGAGCAGCAAGAATAATCCACAGCCAATGTTCCATTTCTACAACAAAGTTTAAATCAACAGGAGAAACTAGCTGATGTTCAACATTCAGTCTGAGAATTGTTCTCTTCACAGCAGCACTTATTATTGACTGAATGGTTGAACACAGTGCAGAAGTAGTGCACCGCCTACTTGATAATGTTGCCCTCTAGTGGAGGTACAATGTTCATTACAACAGTGTAGAAAAATGTCTTCCAGCAGCTTGTCAGTGTGTCAGCTTGTGTTTTTGTACAGAGACTGTGGGTTTGCTGTCACTGTGGGCCTCACAGCACAGTAGTACAGAGCAGAGACTGTCACTGCAGCAGAGGAGATCTGAAGAACCATTTTGGTTTTATCCTCACTTACAGAAACAGACAGTCCAGAGTTTGAACTTTGCAATAATTTTCCTGATTCCAGATGAGAGATGAGGAACTCTGGTGGCTTTATGAATATTGTCGATACCAGAAGAAATAATCAGCAGAACCTGAGTTCTAAACTGTTCTCTTCTTTTTCTACTGGAGTGAGTTCTTCACAGCTGACACCTAAAGGAAGAGATAACTGTTATTTCATGTTGTACAATGCTCAAATGATTCACATGCAAATATTTAGAAACATTTTCCCTGCTGTATTCCTCTCTCTTCCTCTGTAAGTTCCTCTCTCTTCTATAGTTCAGTAACAGCTCAGCTCCTCCCTGAGTCTCTCTGTCTCCTCGTAGCTCTGTAGTTTCACTTCTCTCAGTTACACTACCAAGGTAAAGTGATTCTAGACTATATCATATTGAAGTTTAACAGTGTGTGACTCCCTCTACTGGATGTTGTGGAGTATTGTGTTGTCTTTGCTCCAAAGGTTTTTGTACAGAGTTTTGGTGTTTCCTGTCACTGTGGGCCTCAGAACACAGTAGTACACAGCAGAGTCAGACAGCTGAAGCTTCTGGATCTTCAGAGGAACTGACTTATCCTTGATTCATCCATCCATCTTCTTCCGCTTATCCGGTAACGGGTCGCGGGGGTAGCAGCTCCAGCAGGGGACCCCAAACTTCCCTTTCCCGAGCCACATTAACCAGCTGGACGTGCCTGGAACACCTCCCTAGGGAGGCGCCCAGGGGGCATCCTTACCAGATGCCCGAACCACCTCAACTGGCTCCTTTCGACGCGAAGGAGCAGCGGCTCTACTCCGAGCTCCTCACGGATGACTGAGCTTCTCACCCTATCTCTAAGGGAGACGCCAGCCACCCTCCTGAGGAACCCCATTTTGGCCGCTTGTACCCTGGATCTCGTTATTTCGGTCATGACCCAGCCTTCATGACCATAGGTGAGGGTAGGAACGAAAACTGACTGGTAGATTGAGAGCTTTGCCTTCTGGCTCAGCTCTCTTTTCGTCACAACGGTGCGATAAATTGAGTGTAATACCGCACCCGCTGCGCCGATTCTCCGACCAATCTCCCGCTCCATTGTCCCCTCACTCGCGAACAATACCCCAAGGTACTTGAACTCCTTCACTTGGGGTAAAGACTCATTCCCTACCTGGAGAAGGCACTCCATCGGTTTCCTGCTGAGAACCATGGCCTCAGATTTAGAGGTGCTGATCCTCATCCCAGCCGCTTCACACTCGGCTGCGAACCGATCCAGTGAGTGCTGAAGGTCACAGGCCGATGATGCCATCAGGACCACATCATCCGCAAAAAGCAGCGATGAGATCCCCAGCTCACCAAATTGCAACCCCTCTCCACCCCGACTACGCCTCGATATCCTGTCCATAAATACTACAAACAGGATTGGTGACAAAGCGCAGCCCTGGCGGAGGCCAACTCTCACCTGAAACGAGTCCGACTTACTGCCGAGAACCCGGACACAGCTCTCGCTTTGGTCGTACAGAGATTGGATGGCCCTGAGAAGGGACCCCCTCACCCCATACTCCCGCAGCACCTCCCACAGTATCTCCCGGGGGACCCGGTCATACGCCTTCTCCAGATCCACAAAGCACATGTAGACCGGTTGGGCATACTCCCAGGCTCCCTCCAGGATCCTTGCGAGAGTAAAGATCTGATACGTTGTTCCACGACCAGGACGGAATCCGCGTTGTTCCTCTTCAACCTGAGGTTCGACTATCGACCGAACCCTCCTTTCCAGCACCTTGGAGTAGACTTTACCGGGGAGGCTGAGAAGTGTGATACCCCTGTAATTGGCACACACCCTCTGGTCCCCCTTTTTGAAAAGGGGAACCACCACCGCGGTCTGCTACTCCTTAGGCACCGTCCCCGACTTCCACGCAATGTTGAAGAGGCGTGTCAACCAAGACAACCCCTCCACACCCAGAGCTTTAAGCATTTCTGGACGGATCTCATCAATCCCTGGGGCTTTGCCACTGTGGAGTTGTTTAACTACCTCAGCAACTTCCACCAGGGAAATTGACGACAATCCCCCATCATCCTCCAGCTCTGCCTCTACCATAGAGGGCGTATTAGTCGGATTTAGGAGTTCCTCAAAGTGCTCCTTCCACCGCCCTATTACCTCCTCAGTTGAGGTCAACAGCGTCCCATCCTTACTGTACACAGCTTGGATGGTTCCCCGCTTCCCCCTCCTGAGGTGGCGAACGGTTTTCCAGAAGCACCTTGGTGCCGACCGAAAGTCCTTCTCCATGTCTTCTCCGAACTTCTCCCACACCCGCTGCTTTGCCTCTTTCACGGCAGAGGCTGCAGCCCTTCAGGCCCTTGCAACTGCCTCCGGAGTCCTCTGGGATAACATATCCCGGAAAGACTCCTTCTTCAGTCGGACGGCTTCCCTGACCACCGGTGTCGACCACGGTGTTCGTGGGTTACCGCCCCTTGAGGCACTTAAGACCCTAAGACCACAGCTCCCCGCCGCAGCTTCAGCAATGGAAACTTTGAACATTGTCCACTCGGGTTCAATGCCCCCAGCCTCCACAGGGATGCACGAAAAGCTCCGCCGGAGGTGTGAGTTGAAAGTCTGTCGGACAGGGGCCTCCTCCAGACGTTCCCAATTTACCCGCACTACCCGTTTGGGCTTACCAGGTCTGTCCAGAGTCTTCCCACACCCTCTGACCCAACTCACCACCAGATGGTGATCAGTTGACAGCTCTGCCCCTCTCTTCACCCGAGTGTCCAAAACATACGGCCTCAGATCAGATGAAACGATTATAAAATCGATCATTGACCTTTGGCCTAGGGTGCTCTGGTACCAAGTACACTTATGAGCATCCCTATGCTCGAACATGGTGTTCGTTATAGACAATCCATGACTAGCACAGAAGTCCAACAACAAACAACCACTCTGGTTTAGATCAGGGAGGCCGTTCCTCCCAATCATGCCTCTCCATGTGTCTCCATCATTTCCCACGTGCGTGTTGAAGTCCCCCAGCAGAACTATGGAGTCCCCCACTGGAGCCCCATACAGGACTCCATTCAAGGTCTCCAAGAAGGCCGAATACTCCGAGCTCTTGTTTGGTGCATACGCACAAACAACAGTCAGAGTTTTCCCCCCCACAACCCGCAGGCGTAGGGAGGCGACCCTCTCGTCCACCGGGGTAAACTCCAACGTAGCGGCGCTCAGCCGGGGGCTTGTGAGTATCCCCACACCCGCCCGGCGCCTCAGACCCTGGGCAACTCCGGAGAAGAAAAGAGTCCAACCCCTATCCAGGAGTATGGCTCCAGAACCGAGACTGTGCGTAGAGGTAAGCCCCACCAGATCCAACTGGTAGCGCTCCACCTCCCGCACAAGTTCCGGCTCCTTCCCCCACAGAGAGGTGACGTTCCACGTCCCCAGAGCCAGCGTCTGCTGCTCGGGTCTGGTCTGTCGAGGCCCCTGACCTTCACTGCCACCCATGTGGCAGCGCACCCGACCCCAGCGGTTCCTCCCACAGGTGGTGGGCCCATGGGTTGGAGAGAGAGGTGCCACGGAGCTTTTTCGGGCTGTGCCCGGCCGGGCTCCGTGGCAAACCCGGCCACCAGGCGCTCGCTGATGGGCCCTCCATCTGGGCCTGGCTCCAGACAGGGACCCCGGGCTTCCTCCAGGCAGGATCACTCCATCTCTACCTCGTTTTTTCATAGGGTTGTTGAACCATTCTTTGTCTGGCCCCTCCCCTGAGACCACTTTGCCTTGGGAGACCCTATCAGGAGCACAAAGCTCCAGACAACACAGCCCTCAGGTTCATAGGGACACACAAACCTCTCCACCACGATAAGGTGATGGTTCCAGGAGAGGATAATATTGTCCAAAGACATGTAAACAGACAATGAGGGAACCTAGGATTGAACCCTGTGGTACACCACAATAATGCCCTGTTTACACGATGACGCTCACGGGTGAAACCGAAAAAATATTTTATTGGATGTTCCTTTCATTTATACGGTGACGGCGTTTTTGGGGCTTAAAAACGCAAAAAAGTGAAACCACCCTCCAGAGGGGAAATCTTAAAAACGCTCCACCGTCGCATTACCGTCTAAATGGTAAAAACGCAATAGTCTGAAGACAGCGGTGTGGAGAGAGACGAGAAAAAGGCATTTTTCTCGTGACTGAAGCTAACGCAGCCTGAGCTTTCACGTTACAATATAAAAGGTGTTGACCATTGACTTAACTAGCACGCAAACAGTTCATTTACATGTCTACGAGCATGTTAGCAAACTACACCAAAAGACAAATACCGAGGAATATTGATAGAAAGCAGGGGGAACTAGTAGGCTACTTCCATACTTTTTAGCATTGGCTAATTAGCAACCTGCCTGCCATCAGATGTAGCTTCCGAGCTAGCTAGCAGCTAGCCCCAGAAGCTCATGAAAACAAGGCTTTCACCGGAGCAGTCTTATGTTATTTCCGAACCACTCCGACTTGATGTCAAGCCCTGCCTTCCCACAGGCTGCAGCGAGATGGTCCTGGTCACTGTGGGCCTCACAGCACAGTAGTACACAGCGGAGTCAGACACCTTAGCTGATGGGATGTTCATATGGATTTGTTTGTCCTCCACTTTAATCTGTAGTCCAGGGAATATATCAGTTCCTACTTCTCCTGAAGCAGAGTGGGAGATGATGAACTCTGGTGATTTTCCTGGATATTGTCAGTACCAGAAGAAATAATCACCTAATGACAGTTTGGAGTATCTGTAGGACAGAGTAACAGAGCTGTCTTCTAAACTGTTCTTTTCTTTCTCTACTGGAGTGAGTTCTTCACAGCTGACTCCTAAAGGAAGCGATCACTCTGTTATTTCATGTTTTAAAAGACTTAATACATAATTAACATTCAGATGTCATTGGAATAAAACTTTTTCATGTTGCATAGTTTAACATACCTGTTAGAATGGAAAGAAAAATCAGAGACAACACACAATGCTGCAGTGACAGCATGTTGAATAAAGGTAATGTTGATGGTTTGTGTATTGATCTCTGTTGAATATAGAAGTTCCTCTCTCTTCTATAGTTCAGTAACAGCTCAGCTCCTCCCTGAGTCTCTCCGTCTCCTCGTAGTTCTGTATTTTCACTTCTCTCAGTTACACTACTAAGGTAAAGTGATTACTAGACTACATCATGTTGAAGTTTATAAGAGTATGACTCCCTCTGGTGGATGTTGTGATATTGTGTTGTCTTTGCTCCAAAGGTTTTTGTACAGAGTTTTGGTGTTTCCTGTCACTGTGGGCTGCAGAGCACAGTAGTACACAGCAGAGTCTGTCACTGCAGCAGAGGAGATCTGCAGATCCATTTTGGTTTTATCCTCACTTACATCAACAGACAGTCCAGTGGTTGTATTTTGCATTATTTTTCCTGATTCCAGATGAGAGATGAGGAACTCTGGTTGCTTTCCTGAATATTGTCGATACCAGAAGAAATAATCAGCAGAACCTTTGGAGTATCTGCAGGACAGAGTAACAGAGCTGCCTTCTAAACTGTTCTCTTCTTTCTCTACTGGAGTGAGTTCTTCACAGCTGATACCTAAAGGAAGAGATAACTCTGTTATTTCATGTTGTAAAAGACTTAATGAATGATTCCAATTTAGATGTTATTATATACCTTTCAAGCTGCATAATCTAACATACCTGTGAGGATGTTAATAAACAGCAGAGAAAACACACAATGCTGCAGTGACAGCATGTTGAATAAAGGTAATGTTGATGGTTTGTGTATTGAAGTCTTTGAATATAGAAGTTCCTCTCTCTTCTATAGTTCAGTAACAGCTCAGCTCCTCCCTGAGTCACTCCGTCTCCTCGTAGCTCTCTATTTTCACTTCTCTCAGTTACACTACTAAGGTAAAGTGATTCTAGACTGCGTCATATTCAAGATTAAGTGTGGGATTCCCTCTAGTGGATGTTGTGAGTTATTGTGTTGTCTTTGCTCCAAGGGATTTTGTACAGTGTTTTGGTGTTTCCTGTCACTGTGGGCTGCAGAGCACAGTAGTACACAGCAGAGTCAGACACCTTAGCTGAGGGGATGTTCATTTTCATTTGTTTGTCCTCCACTTCAATCTTGAGTCCAGCAATTGGACTTGTCAATATTCCTCCTGTTCCTAAATGGGAGATGATGAACTCTGGTGGTTTTCCTGGATATTGTCGATACCAGAAGAAATAATCATTGTTATCAGCTTGTTTGGAGTATCGGTAGGACAGAGAAACAGAGCTGCCTTCTAAACTGTTCTCTTCTTTCTCAACTGGAGTGAGTTCTTCACAGCTGATACCTAAAGGAAGAGATAATTTCTCATTGCATTTTATACAACTCATTGATTCAATTGAACAAATAAATAAAATATTGAAATTAAAGATTTCCTCAATGCAGAATCTAACACACCTGTTAGAATAATGAGAAACATCACATAAAACACACAATGCTGCAGTGACAGCATGTTGAATAAAGGTAATGTTGATGGTTTGTGTATTGAACTCTGTTGAATATAGAAGTTCCTCTCTCTTCTATAGTTCAGCAAGAGCTCAGCTCCTCCCTGAATGTCTCGGTCTCCTCTAAGATCTGTATCTTCACCTCTCTGGTATGCTTCCTCCGGTTTACACACTGGTGGCAATATTGTGTACCATTTTGTTATGTATCATTCTAAACCAAGAGTTACCAACCTGATCTCATAGAATTCCGTGAAATGAACACGGCCCCTTAAGTTAAGGTAAAGGTCGTGGGTGGGCTTATGTTTCCATGACACGCGGGACAACATCGGGAAGGTTGCATTTAGGAAACGTGACACGGGGGACATGTTCCCCAGTCTCCTTGATGAAAGTCCTGTGTCCTCCACCCTGACCAACCTCCCTAAGTGTTTTTTCGGGTTTCCGTACTACTCTCTACCGTAGTCACTCCAAATACTACTGTGATGAAAGTTTACTCTGCAGCAGGAGTGAATTTTAGGAAATAGAAAAGTGAAACAAATAAAGACAGTTGAAGACTAAACCAAGTTCGTTTTTTTGTATTTTATTATATATTTGCAAATATAGGATTAACACAATTTCACAAAATGCACAGGGGCTCAGTGTGAAAAAGTCTCTTTAACGAGTCAACAGGAATACTGAGCATAAATACATCTTCAGAGTGACAGTACACACACACTTGGCTTAAAATAACTCGGCATTTCTTACAATCAATCAAGACACCGTAGACATTCAGGAGCCCATTCGCCTCTTCCCCCTGTATCACTTTTACCCTTGATGTCACACATCGCTTTATCTCAACTGTCCGAAGACAAGTCTCAACTACCTAGGGAGAAATGAATGCACCGGGAGACATAGTTTAGGGTGATCTTGTACCTTATCTGTTCAGCGTACACATTATGTTCCAGACTTTATGGCTCCCTTAGTTTAGTGAGAATCAGAATCAACATGTGAGAATGAGATAAACTCACTTTCAGCATTGTGAGAGAAACTAAAACAGAAATGAGATAAGAATATAAAGAATCATGCTTAAATGTAATTTTGCCATTATACTACGTCATCCTCTCATTGACTTTACATTAGCATTGTTTTCTGTGGTGGCCACCACCACGTAATGCGGTGTTAACAGTTTGTGATAATTTCACAGAATTCTGTGAGACCATGCTGGAGTTATATACAATTATATGTGATGTTTTAATGCTTGGATCAACTTTGCAGGTTTTACAAACACAACAAGGATGAAGAGGTGAAACAACATAATTTCATCACTAAATATCTTAGTATAGTTTAATCTGACCTGATTCACAGAATTCTGGGAGGAAAATTTAATCTCAATTCCAGGCTTAATCATTTTTAGAAACATTTTATATGATAACAAACCAGTGGCCACAATTACTGGACTTTAATGTTGAATTACAGATTGTCAGGAAAACTGAAATAATATCATCCAAAGACATGTAAACAGAGAATGATGGGCCTAAGATTGAACCCTGTGGTACACCGCAATAAATCAGCCTTAAAGGGGCACTATGCAGTTTTGGCCATTTCTTTGCTGTTTTCTGGCTTTTTGCTCGCAGGTTTCTCTACAGAGCTCCCCCTACAGCTTCAGAATAGATATTTGGCAGCTCCTATGTTTACTTGTGTCTGACTCCTCGCTCGGTCAGTCTGCCGTTTCCTCTTTCTCTGCTCCTCCGACAATGCTTTCCTAGCTTTCTGCTTCTTTGTTGACGGCTCAGCCATGACAATAGTGTGAAAAACTCCATCGCTACCTTCTCCTTATAGCTAGTCGGTTCCTGGATGTGTGCAGTGCCTTGAAGCAATTCGTTACATCGCGAGACCTGATATCAAGCGATACTTCCTGACGCTGAGGCTACCGGCTCGCTGGACGAAACATATTGGAAAGTTGCAAGGGTGGGTTTTCTGCTCACAGGCGCTAGGGGGAAGCGGACGACCACCATTTTACATGAAAAAAAGTCATATAACCATACCAGTTACTCTAAAGCTGTTCAGTTAATGTAAATTAAGCTAAAGAAACTGCATAGTTCCCCTATAAGAGAAAAACACAAACTTATTTTATAAAGAGAAAACCAAAACTATGACCTGATTCTGTGATGCTAACCAGAGTTTAAATAGAGCTCTGTTGGATGTCAGGGGATTTGCTGTTATAATCAGTTCGGAGGTATTTGAGTTAGGTTCATAAACATAATATCCCACAACACCTCATTATCATACTATTGAAGAAAACACTTTTCCTTTCATCTTTAGAGCTTCATTTTCTGGTATTGTCACCTCTACAAAGAATCTAGACTGTGTCATTACATACTATTCAAGATTTAACCGTGTGTGAGTCCCTCCAGTGGATGTTGTGGAGTATTGTGTTGTCTTTGCTCAAAAGGTTTTTGTACAGAGTTTTGGTGTTTCCTGTCACTGTGGGCCTCACAGCACAGTAGTACACAGCAGAGTCAGACACTGCAGCAGAGGAGATCTGAAGAATAATTTTGGTTTTAGCCTCACTTACACGAACAGACAGGCCAGATTTTGTTTCATTTTGAGTTCCCAAGTGAAAGATGAGGAACTCTGGTGGTTTTCCTGGATGTTGTCGATACCAGAAGAATTGATCAGCACCAGTCGCTTGTTTGGAGTATCTGTAGGACAGAGTAACAGAGCTGCCTTCTAAACTGTTCTCTTCTTTCTCTACTGGAGTGAGTTCTTCACAGCTGATACCTAGAGTAAAAGATAACTCTTATTAAAATGTAGATGTTATTGGAATCAAACTTGTTCATGCTGCATAATCTAACATACCTGTTAGAATGGAAAGAAACATCAGAGAAAACAAAGAATGCTGCAGTGATATCATGTTGAATAAAGGTAATGTTGATGGTTTGTGAATTGAACTCTGTTGAATATAGAAGTTGCTCTCTCTTCTATAGTTCAGTAACAGCTTAGCTCCTCCCTGAGTCTCTCTGTAAAGTCATTCTAGACACTGTCACTGTGGGCCTCAGAGCACAGTAGTACACAGCAGAGTCAGACAGCTGAAGCTTCTGGAACTTCAGAGGAACTGATGTCTTGTTGATTTTAGCATCAAATCTGTCATTCTGAAACTCTGGTGATTTATCTGCTGTTTTTGAGAAACATTTCAGCATGTACTTTGGGTAATCATTGACTTCTTGTTTGTACCAGAACAAAGTTGGACTTCCCGTGGTTGTCTCAAATGTACAGCCAAGAGTAACTGTCTCTCCTTCAGTAGTAATGACATCTCCTGTTGGCTGGATCACTCTGTCTTCTCCTTTACACTCTGGGGAAGAAGAGAACATGCAGAAGAGGAGATGAATTAATACAAATTATTAATTAAAGGACAACAATCAGTACTTTTAAAGTGTTACCTTGCCAGAGGTTCAGACAAAAATCTTCACTGACTGCTTTCTGATGTCAGATTATACCAAATAAAGAGTTAAGAAGATATTAGAAGCCAACAAAAATGATCAGTTTTGCTTTTTTGTCAGTATCAAAAGTGTTGAGAGAAGAAACATGTTGTTCTTTGTATCTTACCAAAGAAAAGAGCAGCAAGAATAATCCACAGCCAATGTTTCATCTCTACAACAAGGTTTAAATCAACAGGAGAAACTAGCTGATGTTCAACATTCAGTCTGAGAATTGTTCTCTTCACAGCAGCACTTATTATTGACTGACTGGTTGAACACAGTGCAGAAGTAGTGCACCTCCTACTTGATAATGTCGCCCTCTAGTGGAGGTACAAAGTTCAGTACAACAGTGTAGAAAAAAGTCTTCCAGCAGCTTGTCAGTGTGTCAGCTTGTGTTTTTGTACAGAGACTGTGGGTTTGCTGTCACTGTGGGCCTCACAGCACAGTAGTACAGAGCAGAGTCTGTCACTGCAGCAGAGGAGATCTGAAGAATAATTTTGGTTTTATCCTCACTCACAGTTACTGAAGCAGACAGACCAGAGTTTGTTGCATTTTGCGTTCCCAACTGAAAGATGATGAACTCTGGTGGTTTTCCTGGATATTGTCGATACCAGTAAAACTCATCTCTACCAGTTGCTTGTTTGGAGTATCTGTAGGACAGAGTAACAGAGCTGCCTTCTAAACTGTTCTCTTCTTTCTCTACTGGAGTGAGTTCTTCACAGCTGACACCTAAAGGAAGAAATCAATCTGTTATTTCATGTGGTAAAAGATTTAAAAAAAAATTCACAATCAGATGTTATTAGGATTCAATTTTTTCAAGCTGCATAGTCTAACATACCTGTGAGGATGGAAAGAAACATCAGAGAAAACACACAATGCTGCAGTGACAGCATGTTGAATAATGGTAATGTTGATGGTTTGTGTATTGAACTTTGTTTGAATATAGAAGTTCATCTCTCTTCTATAGTTCAGTAACAGCTCAGCTCCTCCCTGAGTCTCTCTGTCTCCTCGAAGATCTGTATTTTCACTTCTCTCAGTTACTCATAAGGTAAAGTGATTCTAGGCTACATCATAAAAAATATTGAAGTTTAACAGTGTGTGACTCCCTCTAGTGGATGTTGTGGAGTATTGTGTTGTCTTTGCTCCAAAGGTTTTTGTACAGAGTTTTGGTGTTTCCTGTCACTGTGGGCCTCAGAGCACAGTAGTACACAGCAGAGTCAGACAGCTGAAGCTTCTGGATCTTCAGAGGAAAGGACTTATCCTTGATTGTTGCATCAACTCTCTCTTGCTCTTTAGAAATATCAGTTTTTACACGTTGCAGCACCATCTTTGGGTAATCACTTTCTTCTTGTTTGTACCAGAATAAATAGGGAAATGCGTCACTGGTCTCAAATGTACAGCCAAGAGTAGCCGTCTCTCCTTCAGTAGTAATGAGATCTCCTGTTGGCTGGATCACTGTGTCTTCTCCTTTGCACTCTGGGGAAGAAGAGAACATGCAGAGGAATAGATAAATCAATTAAGATGACTGATCTACCTTGAACAATCAAAAGGTTTAAATAGTTACCTAGCCAGAGAGTCAGAATCAGGATGTTAGTCAGCCAGTGTTTCATGTCTGCAGTGAGAGGGGAGGAGAGAGAGGAAGAGCATTGATACTCTGATGGATCTGGGCCTTCATATCATTGGTCCTTCCTCTTTACCATCTGTTGAGGACAGAGGTGGGACCAAGTCACTGTTTTGCAAGTCACAACTAAGTGTCACGTCATTTCACTGAAGTCACAAGTCAAGACAAGTGAAGTCCTAAGTCAAGTTCCAATTCCTTAACTTTGTGTTTCGAGTCCTAAACAAGTCATGAAGCAATCTTCACCAAATGTAGACAACAGAGTTATAATAACTTAAATTTACACAAATCATGAATGCCTTTTCAAACATGTATTCATTTTTCATACCCGGTTTTTATCAAGTGCTACTGAACTCATTAACTCTGACTCTGCACTCTCATACTTTCATAATCTTTTATGTCTAAATTGTTTGTACCTGCTGCTCCTTTGCACTCTGCTGTGTTTGAGGAATTTAAGCCAGTTTCTGTGACGGTACCTACTGAGGTAGTGCAACACATGAAACCTACCAACTGTCCTTTAGACATGTTTCCCACCAGGATGGTGAAGGAGGTTTTTAATACCACCATTGGGTCGAATCTACTTACTTTTTTTAATTCTTGTCTTAGTTTAGGATCTGTCCCAGCTGCCTTTCAAAATGCGGTTGTCAGGCCCCTACTTAAGAAGCCTCATCTTGATCCCACAGTGTTGTCCAATTTTAGACCAGTCTCTCATCTGCTTTTTCTTTCAAATGTTTTTCTTTCAAGTTCTTTTCATACAGTTACAAACCTTTTTACAACAGAGCTCTGTGTTTGAAAAGTTTCAATTTGGTTTCATATCACGTCACAGCACTGAGTCTGCACTGTTGAGAGTACACAATGATATTGTCTTGTCTGTAGATGCCAGGAATCCTGCGGTTTTAGTGCTCTTGGACCTCACAGCGGCTTTTGATACAGTGGACCATGCAGTCCTTCTCTCACCTTGATCATTGTGTAGGCATCCGAGGCTCTGCACTTAAATGGTTTAGCTCCTATTTGGCAAATAGGAGCTTCTCTGTCATGATTGGTGACCTCTCCTCGTCACCAGCTCCTCTCTCTTGTGGGGTACCTCAGGGTTCAATACTTGGCCCCATCCTGTTTTCCTTATATATGTTGCCTTTAGGGGCTATTATATATATTATAGGCAAGCACAACCTGTCATTTCTTTGTTATGCAGATGATTTGCAAATTTATTTGCCTTTGAAACCGAATGACAGTGTTGCACTAAGCTCCCTGTTTAGTTGTATTAATGATATTAAGTTGTGGCTTTCACAAAACTTTCTTAATTTGAATGAAGATAAAACTGAGTGTATTACCTTCAGTACTTCAAGTATGCCAAACAGTTCAGCTTTGAGTTTGGGAGCTCTGGCTTCATACACTAAGCCAGCTGTCAAAAATGTGGGGGTTACATTTGATTGCAGCATGACATTTGATGAGCAGATCAGCAGTGTTGTTAGAATGAGCTTTTTCCAGCTTCATCTCCTGGCTAAAGTTAAGCCCTTCCTTAAAGCTCCTCCCTGAGTCTCTCTGTCTCCTCGTAGCTCTGTATTTTCACTTCTCTCTCTTACACATCTAAGTAATTCTAAATTACATCATATTGAAGTTTTACAGTGTGTGACTCCCTCTAGTGGATGTTGTGGAGTATTTTGTTGTCTTTGCTCCAAAGGTTTGTGTACACAGTTTTGGTGTTTCCTGTCACTGTGGGCCTCACAGCACAGTAGTACACAGCAGAGTCAGACACTGCAGCAGAGGAGATCTGCAGATCTATTTTGGTTTTATCCTCACTCAAACTTACTGAAGCAGACAGTCCAGAGTTTGCAGCATTTTGCGTTCCCACGTGAAAGATGAGAAACTCCAGTGGTTTTCCTGGATATTGTCGATACCAGTAGAAATAGTCAGTACCAGGTACTTGTTTGGAGTATCTGTAGGACAGAGTAACAGAGCTGCCTTCTAAACTGTTCTTTTCTGTCTCTACTGGAGTGATTTCTTCACAGCTGATACCTAGAGGAAGAGATAACTGTGATTAGATGTAAAAGTCTCAAGAAATGATTCACATTCAGATACTCAGAAACTTTTTCATGCTGTATAATCTAACATACCTGTGAGGATGGAAAGGAACATCAGAGAAAACACACAATGCTGCAGTGACAGCATGTTGAATAAAGGTAATGTTGATGGTTTGTGTATTGATCTCTGTTGAATATAGAAGTTCCTCTCTCTTCTATAGTTCAGTAACAGCTCAGCTCCTCCCTGAGTCAATCTGTAAAGTGATTCTAGACAACATGATGAAAAACATTGAGGTTTATCAGTGTGTGACTCCCTCTGGTGGATGTTTAAGTTTGTAAGTGTATTTGATTAGGACAATGCACATTAATCAACATTTCTGTAAATGCACCAGTGTTAGCCAGTCGGGTAATTTTCAACTGTAGTCCTAATTTCCTAGCACGCAAGTCTTTATGGTGGGAAGAAACCAGAGCACCTGGAGGAAACCCAAGTAAACACGGGGGAGAACATGCAAACTCCACACAGAAAGGCCCGGAACGACCTGGATTCGAACCCAGAATCTTCTTGCTGTGAGGCAGCAATGCTAACCACTGACAGATATGTACAGTATATACAGCTACGTGCAGTGTGGTAACATAAGAGTAGTAAGAATAAATGTATATGCAGGATGAATAGTATGAAGAGCAGTAGAATATGGCTATGTATAGGTGTTATTACAGTATGTACATTTGTAAATAAATAAATAGAACAGTATGGGAGGGGTAGGGTAGTGCAAATTGTCCGTGGGGTGCTTACTAGCTTAAATTGTCACCAGGATAACCTACATCATGAAAAATATTGAAGTTTAACAGTGTGTGACTCCCTCTGGTGGATGTTGTGGAGTATTGTGTTGACTTTGCTCCAAAGGTTTTTGTACAGAGTTTTGGTGTTTCCTGTCACTGTGGGCCTCAGAGCACAGTAGTACACAGCAGAGTCAGACAGCTGAAGCTTCTGGATCTTCAGAGGAACTGATCTTAAGCTGGAATTCAGCGTGGATGAAAATTTCTCCTCGTCCACTGTTTTCCCGGTTCCAACCTTAAAGCGGCTGAGAATGAATTTGGGGCTGTTGTTTCCATCCTGTTTGTACCAGAAGAGATAATCATTAGTTGAACTGCTGTTATATTGACAGCCAAGTGTTACTGTCTCTCCTTCAGTAGCAGTCACATCTCCTTTTGGTTGCAGCACGTTGTCTTTTTGTCCTCTGCATTCTGTAAAACAGCAACAAACAGAATCAGTGTGCTGTTAAAGAATCATATCAATGTTGGATTGATATCAAAGAAACAGAGTTGTGTTCATACCAAGGCTCATAGCAGCCAGCAACACTGAGATGAACAGAGGCTTCATATCTGCAGTGTGGAGTAACTCTGAGCTACAGCAAGTATAAAGAAGGCTGTGATCTCTCTGTTTAGTCTTCATCAACACTAAGTTGGTGGATTAGAAGGAGGAACCTGATCACAGTGACAGGGCTCATTCACAGCCCTGGGTTATTCCCCCTACTGACAACTTTACACCTAACACATGTTGTGTCTCTCTCCTTTCTTAGTGTAACATTTCTTGTATGAAGTGGTCTTTGTAGTTTTCAGCTGACATGGTTCCTGTTTTACAGCTGGTGCAGATTCATTTTGTTCCCTAAAATATAAAAGGTGGTAATTATAGTGAACCTGAAACCTTTTAATATTTCTTTATAGAAAGTTTGAAACAAACTGAGACTTAATATTTCAACGTGTTACGTTTTATGCTTTTTTCAGAATGTTTCTTGAATATAAAGTGACAGTTTAGTATCTTTGGTCCTCTGCAGCCTTTGAGGTGAAATTCAAAGATGGTGAAGTTGTTGGAGAAGCTTCTGTTTTCATGAAATTCTTAAGTTAGTAAAATCTTCAGCGGTAAAAATGTGATTCTACTGAGTTCTTCTGTGAATTATGATGTTATGGAATATAAACAACCAGTGATTTCAGTTTTATTAGTGTTTCAGTGTCTATTTGGGATGCAGATCAAAATGTTGAACAATGGAAGGAGATCATTGTGGCCTATCTGTTTTCATTGTTTCGATCTGTTGGTATAAACAGAGCCAAAAGTTTAAGTCCGCTGGATTCTATAGTTAATGTCTGCGACCAGCACAACATTTCCTACATTTTGACCAACCATGATGTATGAAGAGTGAAAACTTTAGGGGAGAGAGCAATTTGTTTGGAACATTTTCAGAGAGTCATACTGCAGCTCCCCCCTCTGTCCTCCCCTCTGGGTCTCAACATTCTGTCCCATACACACACATTGGAAAATCTGAAACGGTCTGAAAACGGGACATTACATAAACAGTGATTTGGTAGAAACAGTGCTTGATATCAGAATGCCCATTCAGCCCAATGAAGGCCAAACTCTTGTCTTCAGTTTAAACTTTTAATTATTTTTCTACATTAAAGTATGGCAATACAGTATGGCCCCAAAGAGGGGTTGTTTTGAGCTATGTTAAACGATTTCCCGAAGATTTCCCATTAAAGTCTTTGGCAAATTTTAACATTGTGTTAAACTGTTTCCACCTGGAGTGCTGGAGGCGTGTCCAGGAGGAAGTAGGTCAAGGGGCGTGGCCGATTCACCTGCACAGCCGTTTTCCTCACAGCTGCAGCTCATCTACTACCATCATCCAGCAATACTTAAGACCGGGCTGATCACCCCTTTGGCGGCAGTTCGTTGTCTACACCCATGTGGTAACTTGGCTCTGTAGCTCAGTAGTTTCAGTTGTGTTAGTAGTACTTTCTAGTTCTTGTCTTTGTTCTTTTGAGTTAATCCTGACTTAATAATTCAACATGTTACATTTTATGCTCTTTTCAGAATGTTTCTTGAATGTAAAGTGACAGTTTAGTATCTTTTGGTCCTCTGCAGCTATTTGAGGTTAAATTCAAAGATGGTGAAGTTGTTGTGGAAGCTTCAGGTCCAGTATGTAGGAATTTCTTCCATCTAACATTGAGATCGTACATTGCAATCAACTCTCTCGCACCAAGTAGTTCTACAGCTACGGTAGCCTTCACGCAAAAAGCTGGTCTTTTGCTTTTTTCAATATCTTTTTCTTTTTCTAGGCGAAATTCCTGAAACTTGGATTTTGAATACGTGCATGAGGTGGAGTGCCAATCGGTAGAGTCGGAAATTTTCCCGATGGGCCGGTAGTTTTTCAAAGCCGGTCTGATCGCCCACTCTGGCCAGCACCGCTGCACGCTCCAGCCTCCGAAGCTGCTCGCTCCGGCCGCCGCTGCCCGCTGGTCAAACTAACCTGTACGGCGGACCGTAGCAGCCTCTTATTTCCCAACATTCATCTCTCCCCAGCTCCCCGAGGGCCGGTGGTCTATGAGACTTAGATTTTTTTGTCCCATTCCATTTAATAAGATAATATGTGGTCCTCCATGTTTCCTTCTTCAAACTTGCCGGGGCCGGGAAGCGACGATACCCATTAGCAGCATTATCAGCACCTGTGAGTTTATCATGTGACAGCGAAAACGCAAAAGGTGGAGCAGTATGTCCCTTACCGGCTAACGTATTTCAAAATGGCGCATGATTATGGAGTGTCTACCCCAGTTCATGCAGTGCAAATGTAAAATGTCAAGCCAAAAGAAATACTTGGAATTGATGGTGGTGGTAAATATTCATGAAAAAAAAAGTTTGTGAACAGGCAACACAGAAATTGATAATGAACAACTAAACACGTTACACACTGGACCTTTAGGTTTTAAAAAACAGGTGAATTTTTCTTTGGATTTTAATATCTGAAAATAATAAATACCACTGATTAAAGAGTTGTATTTGTGTTTCAGTGATCTGTTGAACAATGGAAGGAGCTCATTGTGGCCTAATGGCCCACAGGGTATGAAGAGGATTTAGTAGGTAAGTCAGTGTCCATTTATGTGTTGTCACGGTGTCTTGTGTTTGAACCATCATACAGTTGGTTTGTCATTGATGTGGATTTGCTGCTCATGTGAATCCTCCCACAGTGTTACATTAGCAGCTGTAACCACAGGGACTCTGATAAAACTGGAATAATCAGAATCCATCTGATAGGAAGCTGTGGTTTGAATACCACTTCCCTCCTCTTTGAAGAGTAGTCAGATATCTGTGTTCAGGTTTTTGTACAGCCTCTTCTACACTTTGTATCACTGTGTTTCTAGAGCACAGTAGTAGAGACCTGTGTCTGCCAGGGTTAGTGTCTTTATGGTCAGTTCAGTTGTTTTCTCTGTTGTTATGGATTCATATCTTATCTTATCTGGGATATATTCCCTACTACTACGGTCTCTTGCTCCTTTCCAGAGTATAAACTGAGGTGCCTGAAGGTCAGAATGATGTCTGTACCAGTAAAGGTAAGGATTGTTGATCGTTGTCTCATATACACATCTGAGTGAGACAGATTCTCCTTCTCTTTTACTGACTGCATTCCTTACAGGATAGATTTTGTTTCCAGCTATTAATCCTGAAAAAAGTAGAGAAAATGAAGTCATTAGACTAACATTGTTCATAAGGCTGAGAGCAGAAGACAGTGAAAAATGTCAACTGTATATTGTTACTCTGGACAGAAACAGTTCAACTCTTCAGAGATTTCAGCTCTAAAATGCAGTTTATATAAATCTTTAGAAAATAATAAAACCATGTTCTTTGTATCTTACCAAAGAAAAGAGCAGCAAGAATAATCCACAGCCAATGTTCCATCTCTACAACAAGGTTTAAATCAACAGGAGAAACTAGCTGATGTTCAACATTCAGTCTGAGAATTGTTCTCTTCACAGCAGCACTTATTATTGACTGAATGGTTGAACACAGTGCAGAAGTAGTGCACCGCCTACTTTATTATGTCGACCTCTAGTGGAGGTACAAAGTTCTGTACAACGGTGTAGAAAAAAGTCTTCCAGCAGCTTGTCAGTGTGTCAGCTTGTGTTTTTGTACAGAGACTGTGGGTTTGCTGTCAGTGTGGGCCTCACAGCACAGTAGTACAGAGCAGAGTCTGTCACTGCAGCAGAAGAGATCTGAAGAATAATTTTGGTTTTATCCTCACTCACTGAAACAGACAGTCTAGAGTTTGTTCCATTTTGCGTTCCAGAGTGAAAGATGAGGAACTCTGGTGGTTTTCCTGGATATTGTCGATACCAGAAGAAATAATTACTGACTGATAATTCCAAGTATCTGTAGGACAGAAAAACAGAGCTGCCTTCTAAACTGTTCTCTTCTGTCTCGACTGGAGTGAGTTCTTCACAGCTGACTCCTAAAGGAAAAGATAACTCTTATTAAAATTTAGATGTTATTGGAATATAACTTGTTCATGCTGTATAATCTAACGTACCTGTTAGAATGGAAAGAAACATCAGAGAAAACAGAGAATGCTGCAGTGACATCATGTTGAATAAAGGTAATGTTGATGGTTTGTGTATTGAACTCTGTTGAATATAGAAGTTCCTCTCTCTTCTATAGTTCAGTAACAGCTCAGCTGAATCTCATTGGTTGAGATAACCATAAGTGGGTGGGGCCAGAGAATAACCATTTGCTGAAAGGTAAAAAGATAAAACAGCAGTGAAGAGAAAGAAGACCTTTGGTGAATGAGTGGATTGGATGAGTTGTTGTGTGATTATCTTAAAGTTTAACAGTGTGTGTCTCCCTCTAGTGGATGTTGTGGAGTATTGTGTTGCCTTTGCCCCAAAGGTTTTTGTAAGGAGTTTTTGTGTTTCCTGTCACTGTGGGCTTCACAGCACAGTAGTACAGAGCAGAGTCTGTCACTGTAGCAGAGGAGATCTGAAGATCCACACGATGCTTTTCTTCAGACAGTTTCGTAGAGAACCTTGTGTCCAATGTCAGAGATTCAGCTTTTTTTGTAATGTTCATCCCTGAGATGAATATGATGAAATTTGGTGGTTTTCCTGGATATTGTCGATACCAGAAGAAATAATCATTACCAGTTGCTTGTTTGGAGTATCTGTAGGACAGAGTAACAGAGCTGTCTTCTAAACTGTTCTCTTCTGTCTCGACTGGAGTGAGTTCTTCACAGCTGATACCTAAAGGAAGAGATAATTTCTCATAGCATTTTATAAAACTCATTGGTTCAATTGAACACATGTATAAAATATTGAAATTAGTTAGAGGAAAAAGTTTTCCTCAATGCAGAATTTAACAAACCTGTTAGAATGGAGAGAAACATCAGATAAAACACACAATGCTGCAGTGACAGCATGTTGAATAAAGGTAATGTTGATGGTTTGTGTATTGAACTCTGTTGAATATAGAAGTTCCTCTCTCTTCTATAGTTCAGTAACAGCTCAGCTCCTCCCTGAGTCTCTCTGTCTCCTCTTATATCTGTATCTTAACCTCTCTGTTATGCGTCTTCCGGTTAACAGACTGGTGGCAATATTTTGTACCATTTTGTTGTTGATCCTTCTAAAAGAAGAATCACTTAAATTTTGATGCAATGATTTAATGCTTTAATGCCAAGAGGCATGCTATCTATACACATTTTGAGCTATCTGTGTGTATGTCTACGCTGTAAACAGCATGCCGTATACGGCACGTTGCATTTTGTCTACGCCGTATACAGCAGACGGGTTGCAGACTGATCTCAATAAGTGACGTATGTACGACACGCCAATTTGTATGCCATTTTGGCATGTTATCAAGACGCATAATCGCTTTTCGGATGGTTGGGTTTAGGAAAACAAAGGTTCAGTTGGGTTTAGGAAATGTGACACACGGGACACGATCCCCGGTTTCCTGGGTGAAAGTCTTGTGTTTGACCCATCCTCCACCCCAACCTACCTACACAGATTTTCGCCCCTTTCATACTACTCGCTACGGCCTCAATTCACACGCAATCGCAAGGTAATGTAAGTCAATGGAGGCCAAACGGCGTTGATAAACACGCTAAAAAGCGAGTATTCGTCTTGATAACATACGCCACTTCATGAGATCAGTCTGCCAGAGGCCAAAATTGGGTTTTAATTCAATGTTGAATTACAGATTGTCAGGAACACAGAAATAATATCATCCAAAGACATAATAGAGAATGAGGGGACCTAGGATTGAACCCTGTGGTACACCACAATAAACCTTAAAGGGGTGATAGAATGCAAAACCGATTTTACCTTGTCATAGTCGAATAACGACAGTTCGGTGTGTAAATAGGACATACATAGAAGCTCAAAATCCCATTGATACTCCTATCCTCAGCAAATCTCACATTTTGAAACTGCCGCTGAAAACGGGCGAATCTCAACAAAGCTAGATGATGATGTCATGATCTCAACTCCTAGTCTTTGTCACGCCCCAACATTTGCATAGGCTACACCACTGACATGAGGTCAGCTTAGTCTTCTGAATTTAGCTAGGTCATGCAGATCTCCAGAGGTCCGCTATTTAATTACTAAATTCACTTCTGAGACTTTTTTATGCGAGAAATCAACTATGTAGAGGTCAAATATGGGCCGTTTTACGAACATTGATGGCTAATTGCAAATTTTGTTCGACTGTGTGTCGCAGTTCAGCAGGAGCTCAGCAGGCTACGTGATAGCGGCTGGTGCTGCCTTGCCGCTCGGCGTGTCCTACTTCATAGACTCGCTGTGAGCTAGCTGGATCTCCGTCACGAAGGGAACCCCGCGGCGCTCCATACCCGCACGAAGTCACCGGTTCTGGATTACTGGACTACAAAATGCCAAGGCCCTGATGGAGCTCCAGGGCCTGCAGCTAGCTGCGATCTTTAGCTACCCATAGGATGAGGGGACAGTAGCAGCTAACGAAATCCCTAATGTTCACAAAAATGCATTAAATTCAAATCGGACACCATAGTTAGCTTTATAAGATCTTGGGTCAGATGTTATATAAGTGGCGTGACGAAATGCAAACTAAATATACTCTAGTTATGCCGGCAGCTGGCAGCCAGCCAGCTCCGCGGAGCTCCACGGTGACTTTCACTGGGTGAGGTTGCCGTTTTCTCGTCAGACTGTGTGGAGCTCCTAAAGTCCGACACGTCTTACCAAATTTGCAATTAGCCATCAATTATCGTAAAACAGCCCGTATTTTAGCTTTATATAGTTGATTTCTCGTATAAAAACGTATCAGAAGTAAATTTAATAACAAAATAGCCCAACAAACAACATATAACTTTGCAGTGTCTGAAATATGAGACCTGCTGTCTCGTCTCCAATGTGTTTCTATGAGGTTCGCTCAAACCAATCAGCGCGCAGCTCATCTAAATATTCATGAGCATACCATATTTGGAAGAAAAGCTCTTGTTCCAAATAGAGCCATATTCACATGGTAGTTAAGGGCCTAATAAATAGCATTTGGGCAATTTTCAGCCCAACCAATGTTGCATACCCTATTAGGAGACCTTAAGGAACAGTGTGAAATAGTCTATATAATCATTCTATCACCCCTTTAAGAGAAAAACAGAAACTTTGTTTATAATGATGAGAACAAAACTGAAGTGATTCTGTGATGCTTACCAGAGTTGAAATAGCTCTGTAGGATGTCAGGGGATTTGCTGTTACAATCAGTTATGAGGTATTGTTCATAAACATAATATCCCACAACACCTCTTTATCATCAGTTACTGTTGAATGAAACACTTTTCATCTGTAGTTCTTCATTTTCTGTTATTGTCACCTCTACAAAGAATCTAGACTGTATCATTACATACTATTCAACGTTTAACAATGTGTGACTCCCTCTAGTGAACGTTGTGGAGTATTGTGTTGTCTTTGCTCCAAAGGTTTTTGTGCAGAGTTTTGGTGTTTCCTGTCACTGTGGGCCTCAGAGCACAGTAGTACACAGCAGAGTCAGACAGCTGAAGCTTCTGGATCTTCAGAGGAACTGATGTCTTGTTGATTTTAGCATCAAATCTGTCTTTCTGGAACTCTGGAGAATTTTCTGCTGTGTTCGAAAAACTTTTCAATATGTACGTTGGGTAATCATTGACTTCTTGTTTGTACCAGAATAAAGTTGCCGAATAACTTGTCTCAAATGTACAGTCAAGAGTAACTGTCTCTCCTTCAGTAGTAATGACATCTCCTGTTGGCTGGATCACTCTGTCTTCTCCTTTACACCCTGGGGAAGAAGAGAACATGCAGAGAAAGTGATGAATCAATAAATATGATTGATTAAAGGAGAACAATCAGTATTTTAAATAGTTACCTAACCAGAGAGTCAGAATCAGGATGTTAGTCAGCCAGTGTTTCATGTCTGCAGTGAGAGGGGAGGAGAGATAGGAAGAGCATTGATACTCTGATGGATCTGGGCCTTCACATCATTGGTCCTTCCTCTTTATCATCTGTTGAGGATCTCTCAACAATTTGTGATTGTTCTGGTACAGTGTGTGACTCCCTCTGGTGGATGTTGTGGAGTATTGTGTTGTCTTTGTTCCAAAGGTTTTTGTACAGAGTTTTGGTGTTTCCTGTCACTGTGGGCTGCAGAGCACAGTAGTAGTAGCAGAGTCAGACACCTTAGCTGAGATGATCTCCAGATCAACACGTTTCCCTTTCTTGTCAATGTGAGCTGAGAAATCAGAACCAGTTGGTTGAATCAATCCTTCCTCTGTGATGTAGAGCAGGAACTCTGGTCTGGATCTCTGGTATTGTCGGTACCACTGGATATTGTAGATATCACCCTCATATGTACAGGTCAGGTTGATGTTTCTGCCCTCTGCAACATGTTCTTCAGTACTTTCTGGCTTTATGCTGTTCATGGAACCCAGGGCTGCAAAATGAATATTATTCACGTTAGTTATCATTAACTTACACAGATAAACCTCTAGTTATGAAATATCTGGTTAATATAGCAAGTTATATGAGACTTTGATCTCTGCTCTAACACTCACCTATAAAGGCAGATAAAAGTAAAAACAGGTAAAGCAACATGTCTTTGGAGTTGTTAAAGCCAAACAGACAGCAGATGAACAATGTTCTTCTTCGAACTTTGTTAGCAGCACCTGCGGCCAGGTTGCCGATGCAGGTGGGTGTAAACAGCGTTCACAGCTTTAGTCAGTCTCCTCCCTAACTCCTCCCCAGCTCCTCCCTCTCGTCTTAAAATCCTCTCATCTGTTTTTAATGCAACCAAGATGGCAGCGCCCATAACGGCAAACTCAACGACTCAGAGCTGCTCTGCACAAACCAATGGGTGACGTCACACATGCTCTGTCCATTAATATTAACAGTCTATGATTTCAATGTGTTACATGTTATGGTTTTTTCAGAATGTTTCTTGAATGTAAAGTGACAGTTTAGTATCTTTTGGTCCTCTGCAGCCGTTTGAGGTTAAATTCAAAGATGGTGAAGTTGTTGAAGCTTCTGTTTTCATGAAATTCTTAAGTTAGTGAACTATGTGAACTACTATGACTACCATTGTGATCACTGCTTCACTATCTTTATTATGACTATTATTGCCACCATTCACCACTCCCCCAACTGGTGCCGTCAGACACCGCCTACCAAGAGTCTGGGTCTGTCTGAGGTTTCTTCCTAACAAAAAAAGGGAGTTTTTCCTTGCCACTGTCGCAATAGCTACTGCTAATGCTTGCTCTTGAGGCAACCACTGTAATAGTTGGGGCTTCGTAAAGTACAGAGTTTGGTCTAGACCTACTCTATCTGTAAAGTGTCTCGAGATATCTCTTGTTATGATTTGATACTATAAATAAAATTGAATTGAAAATTGAATTGAATTAGTAAAACCTTTGGTGGTAAATGTGATTCTACTGAGTTCTTCTGTGAATTATGATATTTCATAGTTTTATTGGTTAGTGTTTCAGTGTCTATTTGGGATGTAGATCAACATGTTGAACAATGGAAGGAGCTCATTGTGGCCTAATGGCCCACAGGGTATGAAGAGGATTTAGTAGGTAAGTCAGTGTCCATTTATGTGTTGTCATGGTGTCTTGTGTTTGAACCATCATACAGTTGGTTTGTCATTGATGTGGATTTGCTGCTCATGTGAATCCTCCCACAGTGTTACATTAGCAGCTGTAACCACAGGGACTCTGATAAAACTGGAATAATCAGAATCCATCTGATAGGAAGCTGTGGTTTGAATACCACTTCCCTCCTCTTTGAAGAGTAGTCAGATATCTGTGTTCAGGTTTTTGTACAGCCTCTTCTACACTTTCTATCACTGTGTTTCTAGAGCACAGTAGTAGAGACCTGTGTCTGCCAGGGTTAGTGTCTTTATGGTCAGTTCAGTTGAGTTTACTGATGTTTCGGATTCATATCGTGGGTCTGGGATATATTCCCTACTACTACGGTCTCTTGCTCCTTTCCAGAGAATAAACTGAGGTGCCCAAAGGTCAGAATGATGTCTGTACCAGTGAAGGTAGACAATGTTGTCATTTTTCTCATAGTCACATCTAAGTGTGACAGATTCTCCTTCTCTTTTACTGACTTCATCTTCTACAGGAGAGATTTTGGCTCCAGCTATTGTTCCTGAAAAAGTGGAGAAAATGAAGTCATTAGACTAACATTGTTCATAAGGGTGAAAGGAGAAAACAGGAGAAAATGTCAACTGTGCAATGTTACTCTGGACAGAAACAGTTCAACTGTTCAGAGATTTCTGTTCTGAACTGGAGTTTACATTCATCTTTAGAAAATAATAAAACCATGTTGTTCTTTGTATCTTACCAAAGAAAAGAGCAGCAAGAATAATCCACAGCCAATGTTCCATCTCTACAACAAGGTTTAAATCAACAGGAGAAACTAGCTGATGTTCAACATTCAGTCTGAGAATTGTTCTCTTCACAGCAGCACTTATTATTGACTGAATGGTTGAACACAGTGCAGAAGTAGTGCACCGCCTACTTTATTATGTTGCCCTCTAGTAGAGGTATAATGTTCAGTACAACGGTGTAGAAAAAAGTCTTCCAGCAGCTTGTCAGTGTGTCAGCTTGTGTGTTTGTACAGAGACTGTGGGTTTGCTGTCACTGTGGGCCTCACAGCACAGTAGTACAGAGCAGAGTCTGTCACTGCAGCAGAGGAGATCTGAAGAACCATGTTTGATGTATCCTCACTTTCATAAACAGACAGTCCAGAGTTTGTTACATTTTGCGTTCCATAGTGAAAGATGAGAAAATCTGGTGGTTTTCCTTAATATTGACGATACCAGAAGACATAATCATCATATATATCTTGTTTGGAGTATCTGTAGGACACAGTAACAGAGCTGCTTTCTAAACTGTTCTCTTCTTTCTTGACTGGGGTGAGTTCTTCACAGCTGACACCTAAAGGAAGAGATAACTTTATTATTTCATGTAGAAACTGACTCAATAAATGATTCACATTCAACTGTTATTGGAATAATACTTTTTCATGCTTCATAATCTAACATACCTGTTAGAATGGAAAGAAACAGCAGAGAAAACACACAATGCTGCAGTGACAGCATGTTGAATAAAGGTAATGTTGATGGTTTGTGTATTGATCTCTGTTGAATATAGAAGTTCCTCTCTCTTCTATAGTTCAGTAACAGCTCAGCTCCTCCCTGAGTCTCTCCGTCTCCTCGTAGCTCTGTATTTTCACTTCTCTCATTTACACCTCTATGATGAAATGATTCTAGACTGCATCATGAAAAATGTTGAAGTTTAACAGTGTGTGACTCCCTCTGGTGGATGTTGTGGAGTATTGTGTTGTCTTTGCTCCAAAGGTTTTTGTACAGAGTTTTGGTGTTTCCTGTCACTGTGGGCTGCAGAGCACAGTAGTACACAGCAGAGTCAGACAGCTGAAGCTTCTGGATCTTCAAAGGAACTGATGTCTTGTTGATTGTAGAATCAAATCTTTCTTTCTGGAAATCTGGAGCATTCTCATCTGAGGTTGAGTAACGCTTCAGCATGTACTTTGGGAAATCATTGACTTCTTGTTTGTACCAGAACAAATAGGGAAATTTGTCACTTGTCTCAAATGTACAGTCAAGAGTAACTGTCTCTCCTTCAGTAGTAATGACATCTCCTGTTGGCTGGATCACTCTGTCTTCTCCTTTACACTCTGGGGAAGAAGAGAACATGCAAAGGGAGAGATTAATCAATAAGGTGATTGATTAAAGGAAAAACAATCAGTAGCTTAAATAGTTACCTATCCAGAGAGTCAGAATCAGGATGTTAGTCAGCCAGTGTTTCATGTCTGCAGTGAGAGGGGAGGAGAGAGAGGAAGAGCATTGATACTCTGATGGATCTGGGCCTTCACATCATTGGTCCTTCCTCTTCATCATCTGTTGAAGATCTCTCAACAATTTGTGATTGTTCTGGTACAGTGTGTGACTCCCTCTGGTGGATGTTGTGGAGTATTGTGTTGTCTTTGTTCCAAAGGTTTTTGTATAGAGTTTTGGTGTTTCCTGTCACTGTGGGCCTCAGAGCACAGTAGTACACAGCAGAGTCAGACACTTCAGCTGAGATGATCTTCAGATCAACTTGATTTTTCTCCTTATTCAGTGTAGCATTCAGTCGAGGGTGAGGAGGTTTTGCTTCCACTACTGAAGGCGATGTTGTATCAGTGATCAGGAGAAGGAACTGAGGAGCTGATCCAGGATCCTGTCGATACCACTGGAGATTATCAGCTTTAACTGAATAGGTACAGGACAGAGTAACACTACGGCCCTCTGATGAAAAGACTTCAGCACTGCTGGCAGTAATATCATCTTCCATCGTGTTACCTAGTGAGGAAAACAACATGTTAGATTTACACTTCTGTTCCAAAGTCACATATCCAACATTTGAAAGACATCACTCTGACATTTTTAAGTAAAGCACATTATATTGTTAACAATTTATTAATCAGTTATTAGAGATAAAGTGATGAAATCTAGATTTGTATCTTTGAAATGTGTAACTTTGAAATCCATCTAAAATCTGAACTGGATCTGTAAAACTTTGAAAATGTCTTTGTATTTCAGGATTTATAATCATAAAGATACATACCTATGAGAGTGAAGCAGAACAGAATTGCAGTGAGTTTTTCCATGTCTGCAGAGGTGAAATGCTGTTTATGAATGTTCAGGATGAATACGTTTTGTGAGTTGTTTGGTCTGATGTTCACAGCTGGAATCAAACAGTTCTCTGTCATGAAGACACCTCTGCAGTCAGTAGGAGGAGACTCAGATGTTGAATTAGTTTCATTTCTTCAAGTCTTCATCATAAACTGTGTTTCATTAATTAAAAGAATCCAGACTGTCTCATAAAATCATTAAAGTTTAACAGTGTGTGACTCCCTCTAGTGGATGTTGTGGAGTATTGTGTTGTCTTTGCTCCAAAAGTTTTTGTACAGGGTTTTGGTGTTTCCTGTCACTGTGGGCCTCAGAGCACAGTAGTACACAGCAGAGTCAGACAGCTGAAGCTTCTGGATCTTCAGAGGAACTGATGTCTCGTTGATTTTAGCATCAAATCTGTCTTTCTGGAACTCTGGAGCATTTTCTTCTGTTTTTGAGAAACGCTTCAGCATGTACTTTGGGAAATCATTGACTTATTGTTTGTACCAGAACAAATATGCATTCGAGCTAACACTGGTCTCAAATGTACAGTCAAGAGTAACTGTCTCTCCTTCAGTAGTAATGACATCTCCTGTTGGCTGGGTCACTCTGTCTTCTCCTTTACACTCTGGGGAAGAAGAGAACATGCAGAAGAGGAGATGAATGAATAAAATGATTGATTAAAGGAAAACAGTAGTTTTAAAGTGTCACCTTGCCAGAGATTCAGACACAGATTTTCACTGACTGCTGTCTGATATCAGAATATACCAAATAAAGAGTTATTAAGAAGGTATTAGAAGCCAAACATTTTTTTCAGTTTTGCTTTTTTGCCAGTTACTTGTGAAAAGTGTTGAAAGGCAAACCATGTGGTTCTTTGTATCTTACCAAAGAAATGAGCAGCAAGAATAATCCACAGCCAATGTTCCATCTCTACAACAAGGTTTAAATCAACAGGAGAAACTAGCTGATGTTCAACATTCAGTCTGAGAATTGTTCTCTTCACAGCAGCACTTATTATTGACTGAATGGTTGAACACAGTGCAGAAGTAGTGCACCACCTACTTGATAATGTTGCCCTCTAGTGGAGGTAAAAAGTTCAGTACAAAGGTGTAGGAAAAAAGTCTTCCAGCAGTTTGTCAGTGTGTCAGCTTGTGTGTTTGTACAGAGACTGTGGGTTTGCTGTCACTGTGGGCCTCACAGCACAGTAGTACAGAGCAGAGTCTGTCACTGCAGCAGAGGAGATCTGGAGAATTTTGAGAATTTTGGTTTCATCCTCACTCACTGAAGCAGACAGTCCAGAGTTTGTTTCACTTTGCATTGCAGAGTGAAAGATGAAAAACTCTGGTGGTTTTCCTTAATATTGTCGATACCAGAAGAATTGGCCTCCACCAGTTTCTTGTTTGTAGTATATGTAGGACAGAGTAACAGAGCTGCCTTCTAAAATCATCAAAATCATAGTAAAGTATGTCATGAAAAATTGTAAAAAGTCATAGTATGGTATGTTGAAAAAAATAATGAAAAAGTCATAGTATAGTATGTCAGGGGTCTGTGTTGGGCCCTCTGTTGTTCATTTTCTACCTCCTCCCACTTGGCACTATAATCAGGCAATATGGTGTTCAATTTCACTGCTATGCTGACGACACCCAGCTCTACTTATCTACAAAACCCACTGCCACTCTTCCAGCAGCAGTAATTACTGCTAGATGACATTTCCAAGTATCTGTAGGACAGAGTAACAGAGCTGCTTCCTAAGCTGTTCTCTTCTTTATCGACTGGAGTGAGTTCTTCACAGCTAATACCTAAAGGAAGAGATAACTCTGTTATTTCTTGTGGTACAAGACTTTAAAAAAAACATTCAAATCAGATGTTATTACAATAAAAATGTTCATGCTGCATAATCTAACATACCTGTTAGAATGGAAAGAAACAACAGAGAAAACACACAATGCTGCAGTGACAACATGTTGAATAAAGATAATGTTGATGGTTTGTGTATTGATCTCTGTTGAATATAGAAGTTCCTCTCTTCTAAAGTTCAGTAACAGCTCAGCTCCTCCCTGAGTCTCTCCGTCTCCTCGTAGCTCTGTATTTTTACTTCTCCTAGTTACACTTCTAAGGTAAAGTGATTCTAGACTACATCATAATGAAGTTTAACAGTGTATGACTCCCTCTAGTGGATGTTGTGGAGTATTGTGTTGTCTTTACTCCAAAGGTTTTTGTACAGAGTTTTTGTGTTTCCTGTCACTGTGGGCCTCACAGCACAGTAGTACACAGCAGAGTCTGTCACTGCAGCTGAGATGATCTGCAGATCTATTTTGGTTGTATCCTCACTCACACTTACTGAAGCAGACAGTCCAGAGTTTGCAGCATTTTGCGTTCCCAAGAGAAAGATGAGAAACTCCAGTGGTTTTCCTGGATATTGTCGATACCAGTAGAAATAGTCAGTACCAGTTACTTGTTTGGAGTATCTGTAGGACAGAGTAACAGAGCTGCCTTCTAAACTGGTCTTTTCTGTCTCTACTGGAGTGATTTCTTCACAGCTGATACCTAGAGGAAGAGATAACTGTTATTAGATGTAAAAGTTTCAAGAAATGATTCACATTCAGATACTCAGAAACTTTGTCATGCTGTATAATCTAACATACCTGTGAGGATGGAAAGAAACAACAGAGAAAACATACAATGCTGCAGTGACAGCATGTTGAATAAAGGTAATGTTGATGGTTTGTGTATTGATCTCTGTTGAATATAGAAGTTCCTCTCTCTTCTATAGTTCAGTAACAGCTCAGCTCCTCCCTGAGTCAATCTGTAAAGTGATTCTAGACAACATGATGAAAAACATTGAGGTTTATCAGTGTGTGACTCCCTCTGGTGGATGTTTAAGTTTGTAAGTGTATTTGATTAGGACAATGCACATTAATCAATATTTCTGTAAATGCACCAGTGTTAGCCAGTCGGGTAATTTTCAACTGTAGTCCTAATTACCTAGCACGCAAGTCTTTATGGTGGGAAGAAACCAGAGCACCTGGAGGAAACCCAAGTAAACCTGCAAACTCCACACAGAAAGGCCCAGATTCGAACCCAGAATCGTCTTGCTGTGAGGCAGCAATGCTAACCACTGAGCCACCGTGATGTCTGATGTTTCCTTGCACCCAAGGTTGTTAGATTGTGCAGAGTACAAGTACAAAGACACGAAATACAGTTTGTGTCTAACCAGAAGTGCAAAAAATCAGAAAAGTGCAATGTGATATACAAGTATAGACAGGTGGGGCATAGACAGGACAAGAAATATATTGCAGTGTTATAAGTGCCGAATAAATATGGTCATATGAACAGTGTATGAACAACATGTACAGATATGTACAGTGTAGTAGCACTGACACTATAATAGTAGTATGAATAATATAGATATGCAGTGTATTAGCAGAATATATAATAAGAAAAACAGAATAAATATGAATATTCTGAATGAACCATATAGACAGATATGTATATACAGTATATACAGCTATGTGCAGTGTGGTAACATAAGAGTAGTAAGAATAAATGTATATGCAGGATGAATAGTATGAAGAGCAGTAGAATATGGCTATGTATAGGTGTTATTACAGTATGTACATTTGTAAATAAATAAATAGAACAGTATGGGAGGGGTAGGGTAGTGCAAATTGTCCGTGGGGTGCTTACTAGCTTAAATTGTCACCAGGATAACCTACATCATGAAAAATATTGAAGTTTAACAGTGTGTGACTCCATCTAGTGGATGTTGTGGAGTATTGTGTTCTCTTTGCTCCAAAGGTTTTTGTACAGAGTTTTGGTGTTTCCTGTCACTGTGGGCCTCAGAGCACAGTAGTACACAGCAGAGTCAGACAGCTGAAGCTTCTGGATCTTCAGAGGAACTGATCTTAAGCTGGAATTCAGCGTGGATGAAAATTTCTCCTCGTCCACTGTTTTCCCGTTTCCAACCTTAAAGCGGCTCAGAATGAATGTGGCTGTTGTTTCCATCCTGTTTGTACCAGAAGAGATAATCATTAGTTGCACTGCTGTTATATTGACAGCCAAGTGTTACTGCCTCTCCTTCAGTAGCAGTCACATCTCCTTTTGGTTGCAGCACGTTGTCTTTTTGAGCTCTGCATTCTGTAAAACAGAAACAAACAGAATCAGTGTGCTGTTAAAGAATCATATCAATGTTGGATTGATATCAAAGAAACAGAGTTGTGTTCATACCAAGGCTCATAGCAGCCAGCAACACTGAGATGAACAGAGGCTTCATATCTGCAGTGTGGAGTAACTCTGAGCTACAGCAAGTATAAAGAAGGCTGTGATCTCTCTGTTTAGTCTTCATCAACACTAAGTTGGTGGATTAGAAGGAGGAACCTGATCACAGTGACAGGACTCATTCACAGCCCTGGGTTATTCCCCCTACTGACAACTTTACAACTAACACATGTTGTGCCTCTCTCCTTTCTTACTTGTAAGGTAAAGTTACTTAACTTAGTGTTTTGAGGAGGTGTCCTCTAGCTCACCTATTAAGAGTGTTTGCCCCATGTTGGCTGAGTCCTGCAGCAGCTGTCAGCTGTTGCGTGTCATCCCCCATCTCTCTCCCCCTTTCATGTCTATCCACTGTCACTTGAAATAAAGGGAAAAAGCCCCAAATAAATAAACTTAAAAAAAAGTTTGTGTTTCGAGGCCTAAACTAGTAATAAAGTAGAAGAAATAATGAACTCTGACTCTGCACTCTCATACTTTCATAATGTTTTATGTCTAAATGACATAAAAAGATAAAGGTAAAAGAAGAAAAAAACAATAATATTGGCGCAGTCTGCCTCAAATATGTCCTAGAGTTCTAGGGTTAGTAGTAAAGTTATTCACTTACTTTATGGATAAATAATCTGTAAATATATGTGTGAAAGAGAAAATAAATGTTTGAATAAACATACATATAGCTCAGGTTCAAAACACACCAACTGGATCACATAGAGTTTGAAATATTTTACTTTTTTTAAATGAAGGGAGTAACTTTACATTACCCCCATGGTTTTGCTGTTATAACATTAGCAGATTGCACCGTGTAGCCATTTTCTTTAAAAGTTGATTGGTCATCTCATTTTGGGTGAACATCAAATTATGAATTAAGGAGGAAACCCACAGAACCCACAACAATAGACTTTAATGGCCGACATAGAACCTCTGCTAATGAAATGATTCAGCCTCGATTTACCGTTCTTTGTGCCACTTCAATTATCAAACGAAGTTTGAAGTTGTTGCATATCCATTTGTAATTTTTGACCTGCATGTTTTCCATATTGCAATCCATTTTTGTTGGCCACGTCATAGTCTTTATATGTAAAGGGAATTATCTTAATTTCCAAGTAGCACTCAGCCACATAACTTCACTTCTTCATGCTTCTCTGTGCTCTGTCAGGTTGGGATATAGTAGATCTAGGCAATGATGCGTTCATGAAGTTTGCTCCAAAGGTTTTTGTACAGAGTTTTGGTGTTTCCTGTCACTGTGGGCTGCAGAGCACAGTAGTACACAGCAGAGTCAGACACCTTAGCTGAGGAGATCTCCAGATCAACACGTTTCCCTTTCTTGTCAATGTGAGCTGAGAAATCAGAACCAGTTGGATTAATCAATCCTCCCTCTGTGATGGAGATCAGGAACTCTGGTCTGGATCTCTGGTATTGTCGGTACCACTGGATATTGTAGATATCACCCTCATATGTACAGGTCAGGTTGATATTTCTGCCCTCTGCAACATGTTCTTCAGTACTTTCTGGGTTTATGCTGTTCATGGAACCCAGGGCTGCAAAAAGAATATTATTTACGTCAGTTATCATTACCTTACACAGATAAACCTCTAGTTATGAAATATCTGGTTAATACAGCAGGTTATATGAGACTTTGATCTCTGTTCTAACACTCACCTATAAAGGGAGAGAAAAGTAAAAACAGGTAAAGCAACATGTCTTTGGAGTTGTTAAAGCCAAACAGACAGCAGATGACCAATGTTCTTCGAACTTTGTTACCGGTGCAGGTGGGTGTAAACAGCGTTCACAGCTTTAGTCAGTCTCCTCCCTAACTCCTCCCTCTCGTCTTAAAATCGTCACATCTGTTTTTAATGCAACAAAGATGGCAGCGCCCGTAACAGCAAACTCAACAACTCAGAGCAGCTCTGCACAAACCAATGAGTGACGTCAAACATGCTCTCTCCATTAATATTTACAGTCTATTGTTTCAACATGTTACGTTTTCTGCTCTTTTCATAATGTCACAAGAATGTAAAGTGACAGTTCAGGATCTTTTGGTCCTCTGCAGCCGTTTGAGGTCAAATTCAAAGATACTGAAGTCGTTGGGGAAACTTTCTGCTTTAATGAAATTCTTACGTTAGTAAAATCTTTGGCAGTAAAAATGTGATTCTACTGAGTTCTTCTGTGAATTATGATGTTATGTAATATAAACTGCCAGTGATTTCCGTTTTATTAGTATTTCAGTGTCTATTTGGGATGTAGATCAACATGTTGAACAATAGAAGGAGCTCATTGTGGGCTCATGGCCCACAGGGTATGAAGAGGATTTAGTAGGTAAGTCAGTGTCCATTTATTTGTTGTCATGGTTTCTTGTGTTTGAACCATCATACAGTTGGTTTGTCATTGATGTGGATTTGCTGCTCATGTGAATCCTCCCACAGTGTTACATTAGCAGCTGTAACCACAGGGACTCTGATAAAACTTGAATAATCAGAATCCATCTGATAGGAAGCTGTGGTTTGAATACCACTTCCCTCCTCTTTGAAGTAGTCAGATATCTGTGTTCAGGTTTTTGTACAGCCTCTTCTACACTTTGTATCACTGTGTTTCTAGAGCACAGTAGTAGAGACCTGTGTCTGCCAGGGTTAGTGTCTTTATGGTCAGTTCAGTTGAGTTTACTGATGTTCTGGATTCATATCGCTTATCTGGAATATATTCGTATGATGCGTAGCCTTTTGCTCCTTTCCAGAGTATAAACTGAGGCGCTTGAAGGTCTGAATGATGTCTGTACCAGTAAAGGTAGACATCGTTGGTATTGGTCTCATATTCACATGTAAGTGAGACGGATTCTCCTTCTGTTTCACTGACTTCATGTTCTACAGGATAGATTTTGTCTCCAGCTATTATTCCTGAAAAAAAGTAGAGAAAATGAAGTCATTAGACTAACATTGTTAATGAGGCTGAGAGGAGTAGACAGTGCAAAATGTCAACTGTACAATGTTACTCTGGACAGAAACAGCTCAACTGTTCAGATATTTCTGCTCTGAACTGCAGTTTATATAAATCTTTATAAAATAATAAAACCATGTTGTTCTTTGTATCTTACCAAAGAAAAGAGCAGCAAGAATAATCCACATCCAATGTTCCATCTCTACAACAAGGTTTAAATCAACAGGAGAAACTAGCTGATGTTCAACATTCAGTCTGAGAATTGTTCTCTTCACAGCAGCACTTATTATTGACTGAATGGTTGAACACAGTGCAGAAGTAGTGCACCTCCTACTTGATAATGTTGCCCTCTAATGGAGTTAAATAGTTCATTACAACAGTGTAGAAAAAAAGGCTTCCAGCAGCTTGTCAGTGTGTCAGCTTGTGTTTTTGTACAGAGACTTTGGCCCTCATTTATCAACCTAACTTAGAAACCAGAAATCATCTTACGACGTAAGATTCACGTGTGATTCATGAAACGTTCGTATCACACCAATCAGAGCATAAGAATGGTCGTACATTGATAAATGCAGCGGCTGGAAACGATTGTAATTTAAATATCACGCCCCAATATATTCTCGGTTTTGAGGCCTCGCCCCTACAATTTACGACATGGCGAGATGTAATCCCGCTAAGAAGCGGCACTTTTCAGAGGTGGAGATTGAAACCCTGATATCTCAGGTTCATTTGCACCAACGTATGTCCTATTTGTCAGCCTGAAAACTGGTATTAAAGACTGTAGAAAGAATGTGGAATGGAAAGAGATCACTGATGCAGTCAACAGTGTTGCCGTAGTAAATCAGACTCCAGCTGAAGTTTATTTAATTTATACACCCTTGACATATGTATGCTATAGTCCTAATAGTAATACAGGCTTATATTGCAATCTCTTAGGCCTACATGGTGTACCTATATTTAAATAAACACACAGTAGAATTTATGCAGTGTCTTTTATTTTACTAGTGTTTTTTTCGTGAGTCAGAATGAGGCAACAGCTGTGAGGAAGAGCGCGTGTCCTCCGTCCCCCGTGCTGGACCACCACCCGACCCTGTCTCCTGACAGCAGAGGGGCTGAAAAAACAAGCCGAAATAACTCGGTCAATGGCAGAAATACATTGTTCACTTGTGGCCATTAATGACACTTTAAAAGAGAAACAAAAACCTGAAGAATAAATAAAAATGTTGTGCATCGTCATGTTTCCTGTGTTGAGTATCATTGCCAAACATAACACTATTCCTTTTTAAAAAGCGAGGAATAATATCCTGTCTCATTCATATAGCCCCAGTTGGGGCTGTGCTGGACACTGCTCTCTGGGCATCAGGTCATCTGGCTCCATCACTACATTTATGGCATCCTGTCTTATCTGATGTTGTGGAGAACCCCACAGGCTCAAACAATGTTGCAGACTTTTTCTGCCGTGTATAGTAGGGTCCCCCCGTGATGCAAGACAGAGCCATCTGCCCTTAATCAATCCGATGGAGCGCTCCACCGTGGCACGTGCACGTTCGTGTGCACTGTTGTACCGGCGCAAAGAGGTCTTGTATAAGTGATCAACTGATGACTTCTCCTTCTCCTGTTAAACTGATTATATGCTGCACCGCAAGTCCACACTGACTCGAAAACTTGCGTACATGAGTTCAGACCAGACGTGAGATTTTATCGCAGCCTACGCTCACGTTCAAATTGATAAATGCCTTGGCTTTGCGTAGAAATCGGGGTACGCCTGTTTTAGGTCATATGGAAGTTTCAGAAATGAGGGCCTGTAGGTTTCCTGTCTCTGTGGGTCTCACAGCACAGTAATACAGAGTAGAGTCTGTCACTGCAGCAGAGGAGATCTGAAGATCCATTTTTGTTTTATCCTCACTCACTGAAACAGACAGTCCAGAGTTTGTTTCATTTTGCATTCCAGAGTGAAAGAAGAACCAGAAGAATTGATCATCAAATTTAGTATCTGTAGGAAAGAGTAAAAGAGCTGCCTTCTAAACTGTGTTATTATATATATCATGTAGTAAAAGACTCATTAAACGATTCACATATGTTATTGGAATACAACTTTTTCATGCTGCATAAACTAACATACCTGAGAAAACACAATGCTGCAGTGACAGCATGTTGAATAAAGGTAATGTTGATGGTTTGTGTATTGATCTCTGTTGAATAGAAGTTCCTCTCTCTTCTATAGTTCAGTAACAGCTCAGCTCCTCCCTGAGTCTCTCTATGCTGCTAAAACAGTCTCATAAGTATTTGCAACTTGTAAAACACAAGTGAAAACAGAATGATTTGTATTCGTAAATTGGTGTTGTATCTGTGCCTCTAAATGAATGCAGAGCAATTTGTATCCGCAAATGCGTATCTGTGTCCGTGTGTCTGATTTGTAACTCGTATTTCATCATTTGTAAATGAACTTAGTATTTTTCAATGTAAATATATGTGTAAATCTCCTATTTGTGTGGGTACTTTTGAGACTGTTTTTCCGCGCCGTTGTTGCCACTTAACAGTTTGTGTCTCCAGTGACGATCCCAGCGTTCTCCAGTAGATGGTGGTAATGCAACACTTATGGATGCCACCCGCTGTTAAACTACATAGAAGCCCATGAAGAAGTCTTGTTGAATGTTTCAGAGACGGTTGGCAGAAACTATTTGACGTTACTCCGGGTAATTTGATATTATTAGGACTTTGTCGTCAAATAAATTACATGTATGTTTTCAGCATCATTGTTGCAGTGCATTTACAATTTGCTTTGTGTTGTTATGGCAGCAGTGACAGTTTACTACTTTTTGGAGCGTGCTAACGTTCACGGTCTTGTAGCCTACAGCTTGAACAGCGATGCTAACTTAGCTCGTTAAAGTCAGCCCTGTAACATGTGCTTTGCCTGTTCTTTGTATGGAATGGGCAGTCCTAAATGTTATTAAGCACTCCTTAAACCTGTAGGTGAGCTAGTGAATATATTTGCTATCATTTGAAACTACACGATCTAAGAAATCCATTAATACTAACCATGTCCTGCTTGTCCATAACAGGGATGTATAAAATAAGGTTCCAAAGTTAAGCCATTTTCAAAGGAGTCTCTCTCACCTCAAGAAATCAGAATAAAATAATTTATCATGTTTTACACTGTTATTTCAGATGATGTTGCAAGTTAAACTATAAAGAATAAAAATTCAACATTTGCTCAACATATTGTAACCATGTTTATTAGTACATTAGTTGCCATGCACCAGGTTAAATACATGCTTCTCCTGTAAGACAAAATGTATGTGCAGATGTACACCCTGATAAAAAAATGATAGTTTGATCACTGAATCTGCCATGTTTACAGATCTGACTGATCAGATGCTGTCCTGATCACCTGTTTGACGAGGTTTACCTGGACCCACAAGAGTCTCCTCACTGTATGAAGGTATTGTGGGACAGGTGCCATACTTCTGCCAAGCGATGGTCTGAAGACAACACAGCAGCATCAGGAAAGATTCAGTATCCACAGGATGACTTCTGTGACCTGAGAGCCTACATTACCAGCTGACACATCTTCATTAGACAAGAAACCCTTTAGACTGGTGGAGGACATGATCTGGACAGTACACACTGTGTACATTATGTATACACACTTTATATTTCCATTTCATTGACTATGAATAAAGTGCTTTATTTCTAAGCAGGGTTTGGTCATTTTAAAGTTTAGTAGTAAGGCTCCCTAAGTGATATATATATATATATATATATATATATATATATATATATATATATATATATATATATATATATATATATATATATATACTGTATGTCTGATTTAATGCATGTAGAAGGGTCAAACACTGAGACCATTTAACATCCTGACTATAAAAATGTAATCCTTTAAGACAGGTAATAGTGACAGTAGCCTAAGCAACACAAAACCTTTGTTTAAAAGTTCAACTTTATTGTTTGACAGACGACAATATGAATGAAAAAAAGTATTTTGAAAGGGTATTAAATCTAATATGCAGCTTGAAAAACATTTCACAGCATAGATATGACAATAACGGACAAATAAAAACTTCAAGTGAAAATCTCTAAGTTACTTTGTGAAACGAGTCCATTTTACACAGCCTGATCAATGTCTATGGACACAGTACAGTCCTCACTAGCTGTTGATACTTTAGATACTGAGCAGTTGAGAAGTGACACCTGTCGAGCTATAACTTCCCCCTGATGGTTTCTCATACTGTGAGGAGAGTCTGGTGGGTCCAAGTACACCTCATCAGTGGTCAGTCAGATCTGTAAAACACGGCAGATTCAGTTTTAGATTAAACTAGGCTATCATGTTTTATCACGGTGTACAACTGCACATACATTTAGTCTTGAATAAAGGAACAGCATGTACTGTATTTAACCCGGTGCGTGACAATTACTGTACTAATAAACATTTACAATATGTCGAGCAATTATTAAATTTAAATTCTTCATAGTTTAACTTGCAACATCATCGATTGATTCCTTAGATCATCTAGTTTCATATGATGCCAAATATATTCACTAGCTTTACAACTGAGCCCACTAACAATTTAAGCAGAGCTTAATAACATTTCAGACTGCCAATTCCATACAAAGACCATGTTATAGGGCTGACTTTAACGAGCTAAGTTAGCATCACTCTACAAGAACGTGAATGTAACATAAAGCAAATTGTAAATGCACTGCAACAATGATGCTGAAAACATAAATGTAATTTATTTGACGACAAAGTCCTAATAATATCAAATTACCCGGAGGAACCTCAAGTAGATTCTGCCAGCGTCTCTGAAACATTCAACAAGACTTCTTCATGGGCTTCTATGTAGTTTAACAGCGGGTGGCATCCATAAGTGTTGCATTACCGCCATCAACTGGAGAACACTGGGATCGTCACTGGAGACACAAATTGTTAAGTGGCAACAACGGCGCGGAAAAACAGTCTCAAAAGTACCCACACGAATAGAAGGAGATTTACACATATATTTACATTGAAAAATACTAAGTTCATTTACAAATGATTTGTGGATTGCGTTTGCAGATACAAATCGCTCTACATTCATTTGTGAATTGTAGTTAACAAGTCACAAATTAGAGGCACAGATACAACACAGATTTACGAATACAAATCACTCTGTCTTTATTTGTGAATTGTGTTTTACAAGTTGCAAATACTTATGAGACTGTTTTAGCACCGTACTCTCCATATTCTCGTAGCTCTGTATTTTCATTTCTCTCAGTTACACTTCTAAGGTAAAAGTATTTCTAGACTACATGATGAAAAAGATGTAGTTTAACAGTGTGTGACTCCCTCTGGTGGATGTTGTGGAGTATTGTGTTGTCTTTGCTCCAAAGGTTTTTGTACAGAGTTTTGGTGTTTCCTGTCACTGTGGGCTGCAGAGCACAGTAGTACACAGCAGAGTCTGACAGCTGAAGATTCTGGATCTTCAAAGGAACTGATGTCTCGTTGATTGTAGCATCAAATCTTTCTTTCTGGAAATCTGGAGCATTCTCTTTTGTGTTTGAGTAACGCTTCAGCATGTACTTTGGGAAATCATTGACTTCTTGTTTGTACCAGAACAAAGTGGGATATGTGTCACTGGTCTCAAATGTACAGCCAAGAGTAACTGTCTCTCCTTCAGTAGTAATGACATCTCCTGTTGACTGGATCACTCTGTCTTCTCCTTTACACTCTGGGGAAGAAGAGATCATGCAGAGGAAGAGATTAATCAATAAGATGATTGATTAAAGGAGAACAATCAGTAGTTTAAATAGTTACCTAGCCAGAGAGTCAGAATCAGGATGTTAGTCGGCCAGTGTTTCATGTCTGCAGTGAGAGGGGAGGAGAGAGAGGAAGAGCATTGATACTCTGATGGATCTGGGCCTTCACATCATTGGTCCTTCCTCTTTACCATCTGTTGAAGATCTCTCAACACTTTGTGATTTTCCGGAAGTTTAACAGAGTATGACTCCCTCTGGTGGATGTTGTGGAGTATTGTGTTGTCTTTGCTCCAAAGGTTTTTGTACAGAGTTTTGGTGTTTCCTGTCACTGTGGGCTGCAGAGCACAGTAGTACACAGCAGAGTCAGACAGCTGAAGATTCTGGATCTTCAGAGGAAGTGATCTTAACTCCGAATTGTGTGTAGATGAAAATCTCTCCCTGAACTCGTCTGCTGTGTTCCCTCCATCCCCTTGAATGCGCATCAGAATGAATTTGGGGCTGTTGTTTCCATCCTGTTTGTACCAGAAGAGATAATTAGTAGTTGAACTGCTGTTATATTGACAGCCAAGTGTTACTCTCTCTCCTTCAGTAGCAGTCACATCTCCTTTTGGTTGCAGCACGTTGTCTTTTTGAGCTCTGCATTCTGTAAAACAGCAACAAACAGAATCAGTGTGCTGTTAAAGAATCATATCAATGTTGGATTGATATCAAAGAAACAGAGTTGTGTTCATACCAAGGCTCATAGCAGCCAGCAACACTGAGATGAACAGAGGCTTCATATCTGCAGTGTGGAGTAACTCTGAGCTACAGCAAGTATAAAGAAGGCTGTGATCTCTCTGTTTAGTCTTCATCAACACTAAGTTGGTGGATTAGAAGGAGGAACCTGATCACAGTGATTCACAGCCCTGGGTTATTCCCCCTACTGACAACTTTACACCTAACACATGTTGTGTCTCTCTCCTTTCTTAGTGTAACTTGTCTTGTATGAAGTGGTCTTTGTAGTTTTCAGCTGACATGTTTACTGTTTTACAGCTGGTGCAGATTCATTTTGTTCTTGAACATTTAAAAGGTGATAATTGTTGTGAACCTGCTTCTTACCTTTTAATGTTTCTTTTTAGAGAGTTTGAAAGTAAACCGAGACTTAATATTTCAACATGTTACATTTTATGCTCTTTTCAGAATGTTTCTTGAATGTAAAGTGACAGTTTAGTATCTTTTGGTCCTATGCAGCTGTTTGAGGTCAAATTCAAAGATGGTGGAGTTATTGTGGAAGCTTATGTTTTAATGAAATTCTTAAAAGGTCCAGTGTGTAGGAATTTCTAGCATTGATATCGTACATTGCAATCATCTCTCTCGCACGCAAGTTCTACAGCTACGGTAGCCTTCACGCAAAAAGCCGATCTTTTGCTTTTTTCAATATCCTTTTTCTTTTTCTGGGCGAAGTTCCTGAAACTTGGATTTTGAATACGTGCATGAGGCAGAGTCCCAATCGGGAGACTAGGGAATTTTCCCGGTGGGCCGGTAGTTTTTCAAGGCCGGTCTGATCACCCACTCCGGCCAGCTCCGCTACACACTCCGGCCGCCGAAGCTGCTCGCTCCGGCCGCCGTTGCCCGCTGGTCAAACTAACCTGTACGGCGGGCCGTATCAGCCTCTTATTTCCGAACATTCACCTCTCCCCCGCTCCCCGAGGGCCGGTGGTCTATGAAATTTCCCGGTAGATTTTTTTGTCCCACTCCATTTAATAAGATAATATGTGGTCCTACACGTTTCCTTCTTCAAACTTGCCGGGGCTGGGAAGCGACGATACCCATTAGCAGCATTATCAGCACCTGTGAGTTTATCATGTGACAGCGAAAACGCAAAAGGTGGAGCAGTATGTCCCTTACCGGCTAACATATTTCAAGATGGCGCATGATTATGCAGTGTCTACCCCACTTCGTGCAGTGCAAATTGAAAATTTCAAGCCAAAAGGAATACTTGGAATTGATGGTGGTGGTAAATATTCATGAAAACAACAAGTTTGTGAACAGGCAACACAGATTTTGATAATGAACAACTGAACATGTTACACACTGGACCTTTAAGATTTTGATATCTGAAATAATAACTACCACTGATTAAAGAGTTGTATTTGTGTTTCAGTGACCTGCTATATTTGAGATGCAGAACATGTTGAACAATGGAAGGAGCTCATTGTGGCCTAATGGCCCACAGGTTATGAAGAGGATTTAGTAGGTAAGTCAGTGTCCATTTATTTGTTGTCATGGTGTCTTGTGTTTGAACCACCATACAGTTGGTTTGTCATTGATGTGGATTTGCTGCTCATGTCAATCCTCCCACAGTGTTACATTAGCAGCTGGAACCACAGGGACTCTGATAAAACTGGAATAATCAGAATCCATCTGATAGGAAGCTGTGGTTTGAATACCACTTCCCTCCTCTTTGAAGAGTAGTCAGATATCTGTGTTCAGGTTTTTGTACAGCCTCTTCTACACTTTGTATCACTGTGTTTCTAGAGCACAGTAGTAGAGACCTGTGTCTGCCAGGGTTAGTCTCTTTATGGTCAGTTCAGTTGTTTTCTTTGTTGTTTTGGATTCATATCTTAGCTTATCTGTGATATATTCGGATGATGCGTAGCCTTTTGCTCCTTTCCAGAGTATAAACTGAGGTGCCTGAAGGTCTGAGTGATGTTTGTACCAGTGGAGTTCAATATATTCTTCATTAGTCTCATAGTCACATCTGAGTGAGACAGATTCTCCTTCTCTTTCACTGAATTCATGTCCTACAGGAAAGATTTTATCTCCAGCTATCAATCCTGAAAAAAGTAGAGAGAATGAAGCCATTAGACTAACATTGTTCATGAAACTGAAAGGAGAAAACAGTGGAAAATATGAACTCTATAAAATGTACATTGTTACTCTGGACAGAAACAGCTCAACTGGTCAGAGATTTCTGATCTGAATTGCAGTTTATATAAATCTTTAGAAAATACTAAAACCATGTTGTTCTTTGTATCTTACCAAAGAAAAGAGCAGCAAGAATAATCCACAGCCAATGTTTCATCTCTACAACAAGGTTTAAATCAACAGGAGAAACTAGCTGATGTTCAACATTCAGTCTGAGAATTGTTCTCTTCACAGCAGCACTTATTATTGACTGAATGGTTGAACACAGTGCAGAAGTAGAGCACCGCCTACTTGATAATGTCGCCCTCTAGTGGAGGTATAAAGTTCAGTACAGCAGTGTAGAAAAAAGTCTTCCAGCAGCTTGTCACTGTGTCAGCTTGTGTTTTTGTACAGAGACTGTGGGTTTGCTGTCACTGTGGGCCTCACAGCACAGTAGTACAGAGCAGAGTCTGTCACTGCAGCAGAGGAGATCTGAAGAATAATTTTGATTTTATCCTCAGTCACTGAAACAGACAGTCCAGAGTTTGTTTCATTTTGCGTTCCCAAGTGAAAGATAATGAACTCTGGTGGTTTTCCTGGAAATTGTCGATACCAGTAAAACTGATCAAAACCAGTCGCTTGTTTGGAGTATCTGTAGGACACAGTAACAGAGCTGCCTTCTAAACTGTCCTTTTCTTTCTCTACTGGAGAGAGTTCTTCACAGCTGACACCTAAAGGAAGAGATAACTCTATTATTTAATATAGAAACAGACTCAATAAATGATTCACATTCATATGTCATTGGAATAAAACTTTTTCATGCTGCATAATCTAACATACCTGTGAGGATGGAGAGAAACATCAGAGAAAATACACAATGCTGCAGTGACAGCATGTTGAATAAAGGTAATGTTGATGGTTTGTGTATTGATCTCTGTTGAATATAGAAGTTCCTCTCTCTTCTATAGTTCAGTAACAGCTTAGCTCCTCCCTGACTCTCTCTGTAAAGTGATTCTAGACTACATCATGAAAAATATTGAAGTTTAACAGTGTCTGACTCCCTCTAGTGGATGTTGTGGAGTATTGCGTTGTCTTTGCTCCAAAGGTTTTTGTACAGAGTTTTGGTGTTTCCTGTCACTGTGGGCTGCAGAGCACAGTAGTACACAGCAGAGACAGACACCTTAGCTGAGATGATCTCCAGATCAACACGTTTCCCTTTCTTGTCAATGTGAGCTGAGAAATCAGAACCAGTTAGATAAGTCAATCCTCCCTCTGTGATGTAGAGCAGGAACTCTGGTCTGGATCTCTGGTATTGTCAGTACCACTGGATACTGTTGATAGCACCCTCATATGTACAGGTCAGGTTGATGTTACTGCCCTCTGCAACATGTTCTTCAGTACTTTCTTGCTTTATGCTGTTCATGGAACCCAGGGCTGTAAAATGAGTATTATTCACATCAGTTATCATTAACTTACACAGATAAACCTCTAGTTATGAAATATCTGGTTAATACAGCAGGTTATATGAGACATTGATCTCTGTTCTAACACTCACCTATAAAGGGAGAGAAAAGTAAAAACAGGTAAAGCAACATGTCTTTGGAGTTGTTAAAGCCAAACAGACAGCAGATGAACAATGTTCTTCCACTGCAGTAGAATGAAAAACTAAACAGCCTCTCTGATGTGCAGCTCTTCTTCTCAACATCAAGCTGATTGTGCTTTTAGTTCCACAAACATTTCTGCTCTGGAGACAGAAATGATCTCATTGGTTGAGTTAAATGTCAGTGGGCGGGGCCAGAGAATAATAATAAGACCTTTGGTGGATGATTCTGATGTTGGTTGAATTGTTGTGTGATTGTCTTAAAGTTTAACAGTGTGTGACTCCCTCTAGTGGATGTTGTGGAGTATTGTGTTGTCTTTGCTCCAAAGGTTTTTGTACAGAGTTTTGGTGTTTCCTGTCACTGTGGGCCTCAGAGCACAGTAGTACACAGCAGAGTCAGACAGCTGAAGCTTCTGGATCTTCAGAGGAACTGACTTGTCCTTGATTGTAGCATCAATTCTCTCTTGTGCTTTAGCATTTTCAGTTTTTACAGAGAAACGTTGCAGCAGCATCTTTGGGTAATCATTTTCTTTTTGTTTGTACCAGTACAAAGTAGGAGTTCGGTCAGTCACAAATGTACAGTCAAGAGTAACTGTCTCTCCTTCAGTAGTAATGACATCTCCTGTTAGCTGGATCACACTGTCTTCTCCTTTACACTCTGGGGAAGAAGAGAACATGCAGAGGAAGAGATGAATCAATAAAGATTATTGATTAGAGAAAAATAATCAGTATTTTTAAATAGTTACCTAGCCAGAGAGTCAGAATCAGGATGTTAGTCAGCCAGTGTTTCATGTCTGCAGTGAGAGGAGAGGAGAGAGAGGAAGAGCATTGATACTCTGATGGATCTGGGCCTTCATATCATTGGTCCTTCCTCTTTATCATCTGTTGAGGACAGAGGTGGGACCAAGTCACTGTTTTGCAAGTCAAAACTAAGTTTCAAGTGCTTTACTGACGTCCCAAGTCAAGACAAGGATGTGCCGAGTGAAGTCCTAAGTCAAGGTCCAATTCCTTAACTTTGTGTTTCGAGTCCTAAATAAGTAATAAAGCAATCTTCACCAAATATAGACAACAGAGTTATAATAAATTAAATTTACCCAAATAATTAATTCCTGTTTAATCATGTATTCATTTTTATACCATTTTAGGATGTGCCATTTCTGTAGGTGTTTCTCAAAGTCGAGGAAGGATCCTCCGAAGCCAGAATTTGGACGATGCTACGTCATCGAAGTCCGTCGAAGGACTGTTCCAATATCGAGGATCCTACAAATTTAGGGTGACCAGATTTCCTGGAACTAAAATCGGGACACTTTGCACTTGACCGTAGTGCTTGTGCACGCATGTGCTAGCCCAGGTNGAGAGCCAAAAAACGTACGGAAGAGGGAATAAAAAGAAAAATAAATAAACAAAATGGCCGACAGGAACAACAATAGTTGGAATGCTGCTGAACAGCATTCCCACTAATTAGGAGTGATGAAAAAAGGAATTTGAAGTCTTACTGTAAGAACTTACGTTGAGCTCCATTTCTACCTTTTTCTGAATCAATGTATGCTGCAAATATCTTTATGTGAAGAGAAACATAGATTACAGTCCAAACATAAAAACATAATGCAATATATTGCAGTAAAGCTCTCAGGCATTCTGTATTGCTTTCAACTATTTATTCTATATCTAAATCAGCACACATGTAGCCTAGGCATAATTTACTCCTCCCTCCTGTTTTGCGTCTTTTGTTGTTAATGTATTAATACATTTCTGCTCATGTCCAACACTTTGTGCATATTCAAAATACAGTATATCTGTGTTCTCTGTGATTTGGAGGAGTCATGATATTTTGAGAAAAATAAAGTGATAATAGGCTATAAGAATACAAGAATAAAGTCACTATATTTCAGAAAATAATGTATACCTGCACCATAGTCTGCTGTGCATTACGTGATATCTCTGCTGATACGGTAGATCTCAGACCTTCTGACAGACTCAGAGCTCCGTTTGGGTCTCTGGTCTCTGAATGAGACAAATAGTTTAGCTAAGGAAGTGGCTGTACGCTGCTATATGTCGGAGGTGGAAACCCGAAACTACTACATAAATAAAGGGAGCACAAACGCAACACATCTGCAGCAGCATGTCCACAGCTGTGAGCGCATCCATCAACCTGAAGCTGGCCTGCATTTTACAGCGAGAGTGGACACTAAGCGACGCACAGGTCTGCTTCAGAGCTCCGTGTGATTGAGTCTGAACCATAGACTGGAAACGTCACGTCACAGGAACTTCAAACTAAATGCATCCCGAGCTAACGTTAGGCTAACTGAACCTGTCATTTAACATTAGGCTGTTAGCTGATAAAGGGATAAATACATGAAACTGTATTTTATTATTATTAATATCTTCATTGTTTACATCCTCGAATACAACGTTAGAAAAAAACATCAATATTACAAATATTATGTATTTTTTATGTTCTTATCCGCCGAGCGGAATGTACCACGTCAATTTTTTTAAACGTTGCTACGGTGCATAACTTACTAGAACAAAGCTGAGCAACGTATTGTTGCTGGTGACTAAACACTGACTGTATATATGTATATTGAAGCGATACTGTCGTTAAAGACCCGCTGATCGCTGCCCGATTCTGTGAATGAATGCCCGCATTGCATTGTGGGATATCGGCTTTGAATGCGTGTCAGTAGCTCGGATCATATCGTAATGTTCTGTATTACAGCACAGCATACTGTAATATTTCACCGGTAATAAGACCGAAAATAAAGAAATGTATACTATGATAACATCTAAATAAATGTTGATAGATCTAGCGTTATAGTTTTAAAAAAATCCATAAACAACAAAGCAATCCAGCTTCCCTGGCCGAAATAGACCAAAATAATAACACTAAAAGAAATAGAAGTAAACCATGATAAGATCTGGTGAATAAATGTTGATTAAAACAGCTGTTATTGGCTAAAAATAATAATAGCAAAGCTATACAGCTTCTCTGCCGCAGCCCGACTGTTAGAAAAACGTGCTGTGATCAGGGAATCTGTGTGTAGACCACGGATGATGCCTGTCATTGACCTACAGCTATAGCATCAGTTAGTGCAAATAGTGGTCTAGGTAGTGATGTAGGTCAGTAATAACACAATGTACATGAGTAAGCAGACTATATAAATGCTGAAATGTAGTAAAAAGTCAGTATACAATTGCTGCATAATGTGGTCTAGATAATCACATTATGCACTATCTATCTTAGTATAGTTTAATTTGACCAGAATCACAGAATTTAGTGAGGAAAATGTAATCTCAATTTCTGCCTTAGAAACCCTTTATATGATAAAAAAAAAACAGCGGCCACAATTACTGGATTTTAATATAATGTTGAATTACAGATTGTCAGTAAAATGGAAATAATATTGTCCAAAGACATGTAAACAGAGAATGAGGGAACCTAGGATTGAACCCTGTGGTACACCACAATAATGCCCTGTTTACACCATGACGCTCACGGGTGAAACCGGAAAAATATTTTATTGGATGTTCCTTTCATTTATACGACGACGGCGTTTTTGGGGCTTAAAAACGCAAAAAAGTGAAACCACCCTCCAGAGGGGAAATCTTAAAAACGCTCCACCGTTGCATTACCGTCTAAATGGGAAAAACGCAATAGTCTGAAGACAGCGGTGTGGAGAGAGATGAGAAAAAGGCATTTTTCTAGTGACTGAAGCTAACGCAGCCTGAGCTTTCACGTTACAATATAAAAGGTGTTGACCATTGACTTAACTAGCACGCAAACAGTTCATTTACATGTCTACGAGCATGTTAGCAAACTACACCAAAAGACAAATACCGAGGAATATTGATAGAAAGCAGGGGGAACTAGTAGGCTACTTCCATACTTTTTAGCATTGGCTGATTAGCAACCTGCCTGCCATCAGATGTAGCTTCCGAGCTAGCTAGCAGCTAGCCCCAGAAGCTCATGAAAACAAGGCTTTCACCGGAGCAGTCTTACGTTATCTCCGAACCACTCCGACTTGATGTCAAGCCCTGCCTTCCCACAGGCTGCAGCGAGATGGTCCTGGTCACTGTGGGCCTCACAGCACAGTAGTACACAGCAGAGTCAGACACCTTAGCTGATGGGATGTTCATAAGGATTTGTTTGTCCTCCACTTTAATCTGTAGTCCAGGGAATATATCAGTTCCTACTTCTCCTGAAGCAGAGTGGGAGATGATGAACTCTGGTGGTTTTCCTGGATATTGTCAGTACCAGAAGAAATAATCACCTAATGACAGTTTGGAGTATCTGTAGGACAGAGAAACAGAGCTGTCTTCTAAACTGTTCTTTTCTTTCTCTACTGGAGTGAGTTCTTCACAGCTGATACCTAAAGGAAGCGATCACTCTGTTATTTCATGTTTTAAAAGACTTAATACATAATTAACATTCAGATGTCATTGGAATAAAACTTTTTCATGTTGCATAGTTTAACATACCTGTTAGAATGGAAAGAAAAATCAGAGACAACACACAATGCTGCAGTGACAGCATGTTGAATAAAGGTAATGTTGATGGTTTGTGTATTGATCTCTGTTGAATATAGAAGTTCCTCTCTCTTCTATAGTTCAGTAACAGCTCAGCTCCTCCCTGAGTCTCTCCGTCTCCTCGTAGTTCTGTATTTTCACTTCTCTGTTACACTACTAAGGTAAAGTGATTACTAGACTACATCATGTTGAAGTTTATAAGAGTATGACTCCCTCTGGTGGATGTTGTGATATTGTGTTGTCTTTGCTCCAAAGGTTTTTGTACAGAGTTTTGGTGTTTCCTGTCACTGTGGGCTGCAGAGCACAGTAGTACACAGCAGAGTCTGTCACTGCAGCAGAGGAGATCTGCAGATCCATTTTGGTTTTATCCTCACTTACATCAACAGACAGTCCAGTGGTTGTATTTTGTATTATTTTTCCTGATTCCAGATGAGAGATGAGGAACTCTGGTTGCTTTCCTGAATATTGTCGATACCAGAAGAAATAATCAGCAGAACCTTTGGAGTATCTGCAGGACAGAGTAACAGAGCTGCCTTCTAAACTGTTCTCTTCTTTCTGGACTGGAGTGAGTTCTTCACAGCTGATACCTAAATGAAGAGATAACTCTGTTATTTCATGTTGTAAAAGACTTAATGAATGATTCCAATTTAGATGTTATTATATACCTTTCAAGCTGCATAATCTAACATACCTGTGAGGATGTTAATAAACAGCAGAGAAAACACACAATGCTGCAGTGACAGCATGTTGAATAAAGGTAATGTTGATGGATTGTGTATTGAAGTCTTTGAATATAGAAGTTCCTCTCACTTCTATAGTTCAGTAACAGTTCAGCTCCTCCCTGAGTCTCTCCGTCTCCTCGTAGCTCTGTATTTTCACTTCTCTCAGTTACACTACTAAGGTAAAGTGATTCTAGACTGCGTCATATTCAAGATTAAGTGTGGGATTCCCTCTAGTGGATGTTGTGAATTATTGTGTTGTCTTTGCTCCAAAGGATTTTGTACAGAGTTTTGGTGTTTCCTGTCACTGTGGGCTGCAGAGCACAGTAGTACACAGCAGAGTCAGACACCTTAGCTGAGGGGATGTTCATTTTCATTTGTTTGTCCTCCACTTCAATCTTGAGTCCAGCAATTGGACTTGTCAATATTCCTCCTGTTCCTAAATGGGAGATGAGGAACTCTGGTGGTTTTCCTGGATATTGTCGATACCAGAAGAAATAATCATTGTTAACAGCTTGTTTGGAGTATCGGTAGGACAGAGTAACAGAGCTGCCTTCTAAACTGTTCTCTTCTTTCTCTACTGGAGTGAGTTCTTCACAGCTGATACCTAAAGGAAGAGATAATTTCTCATTGCATTTTATACAACTCATTGATTCAATTGAACAAATAAATAAAATATTGAAATTAAAGATTTCCTCAATGCAGAGTGACAGCATGTTGAATAAAGGTAATGTTGATGGTTTGTGTGTTGATCTCTGTTGAATATAGAAGTTCCTCTCTTCTATAGTTCAGCAAGAGCTCAGCTCCTCCCTGAATGTCTCGGTCTCCTCTAAGATCTGTATCTTCACCTCTCTGGTATGCTTCCTCCGGTTTACACACTGGTGGCAATATTGTGTACCATTTTGTTATTTATCATTCTAAACCAAGAGTTACCAACCTGATCTCATAGAATTCCGTGAAATGAACATGGCCCCTTAACTCAAAATCTGTGGCAGTTTCAAGGAATCCCCAAAAATTCTGTGATGGGCCCACGGAAGACTTCCGTGAAATGAACACGGCCCCTTAAGTTAAGGAAAAGGTCATGGGTGGGCTTATATTTCCATGACACGCGGGACAACATCGGGAAGGTTGGGTTTAGGAAACGTGACACGGGGGACATGTTCCCCAGTCTCCTAGATGAAAGTCCTGTGTCCTCCACCCTGACCAACCTCCCTAAGCGTTTTTTCGGGTTTCCGTACTACTCTCTACCGTAGTCACTCCAAATACTACTGTGATGAAAGTTTACTCTGCAGCAGGAGTGAATTTTAGGAAATAGAAAAGTGAAACAAATAAAGACAGTGGAAGACTAAACCAAGTTCGTTTTTTTGTATTTTATTATATATTTGCAAATATAGGATTAACACAATTTCACAAAATGCACAGGGGCTCAGTGTGAAAAAGTCTCTTTAACGAGTCAACAGGAATACTGAGATTAAATACATGTTCAGAGTGACAGTACACACACACTTGGCTTAAAAAAACTCGGCATTTCTTACAATCAATCAAGACACCGTAGACATTCAGGAGCCCATTCGCCTCTTCCCCCTGTATCACTTTTACCCTTGATGTCACACATCGCTTTATCTCAACTGTCCGAAGACAAGTCTCAACTACCTAGGGAGAAATGAATGCACCGGGAGACATAGTTTAGGGTGATCTTGTACCTTATCTGTTCAGCGTACACATTATGTTCCAGACATTATGGCTCCCTTAGTTTAGTGAGAATCAGAATCAACATGTGAGAATGAGATAAACTCACTTTCAGCATTGTGAGAGAAACTAAAACAGAAATGAGTTAAGAATATAAAGAATCATGCTTAAATGTAATTTTGCCATTATACTACGTCATCCTCTCATTGACTTTACATTAGCATTGTTTTCTGTGGTGGCCACCACCACGTAATGCGGTGTTAACAGTTTGTGATAATTTCACAGAATTCTGTGAGACCATGCTGGAGTTATATACAATTATATGTGATGTTTTAATGCTTGGATCAACTTTGCAGGTTTTACAAACACAAGAAGGATGAAGAGGTGAAACAACAGAATGTCATCACTAAATATCTTAGTATAGTTTAATCTGACCTGATTCACAGAATTCTGGGAGGAAAATTTAATCTCAATTCCAGGCTTAATCATTTTTAGAAACACTTTATATGATAACAAACCAGTGGCCACAATTACTGGACTTTAATGTTGAATTACAGATTGTCAGGAAAACTGAAATAATATCATCCAAAGACATGTAAACAGAGAATGATGGGCCTAAGATTGAACCTTGTGGTACACCACAATAAATCAGCCTTAAAGGGGCGCTATGCAGTTTTGGCCATTTCTTTGCTGTTTTCTGGCTTTTTGCTCGCAGGTTTCTCTACAGAGCTCCCCCTACAGCTTCAGAATAGATATTTGGCAGCTCCTATGTTTACTTGTGTCTGACTCCTCGCTCGGTCAGTCTGCCGTTTCCTCTTTCTCTGCTCCTCCGACAATGCTTTCCTAGCTTTCTGCTTCTTTGTTGACGGCTCAGCCATGACAATAGTGTGAAAAACTCCATCGCTACCTTCTCCTTATAGCTAGTCGGTTCCTGGATGTGTGCAGTGCCTTGAAGCAATTCGTTACATCGCGAGACCTGATATCAAGCGATACTTCCTGATGCTGAGGCTACCGGCTCGCTGGACGAAACATATTGGAAAGTTGCAAGGGTGGGTTTTCTGCTCACAGGCGCTAGGGGGAAGCGGACGACCACCATTCAACATGAAAAAAAGTCATATAACCATTCCAGTTACTCTAAAGCTGTTCAGTTAATGTAAATTAAGCTAAAGAAACTGCATAGTTCCCCTATAAGAGAAAAACACAAACTTATTTTATAAAGAGAAGACCAAGACTATGACCTGATTCTGTGATGCTAACCATAGTTTAAATAGAGCTCTGTTGGATGTCAGGGGATTTGCTGTTATAATCAGTTATGAGGTATTTGAGGTAGGTTCATAAACATAATATCCCACAACACCTCATTATCATACTATTGAAGAAAACACTTTTCCTTTCATCTTTAGAGCTTCATTTTCTGTTATTGTCACCTCTACAAAGAATCTAGACTGTGTCATTACATACTATTCAAGATTTAACCGTGTGTGAGTCCCTCCAGTGGATGTTGTGGAGTATTGTGTTGTCTTTGCTCAAAAGGTTTTTGTACAGAGTTTTGGTGTTTCCTGTCACTGTGGGCCTCACAGCACAGTAGTACACAGCAGAGTCTGTCACTGCAGCTGAGGAGATCTGAAGAATAATTTTGGTTTTATCCTCACTTACACGAACAGACAGTCCAGATTTTGTTTCATTTTGAGTTCCCAAGTGAAAGATGAGGAACTCTGGTGGTTTTCCTGGATGTTGTCGATACCAGAAGAATTGATCAGCACCAGTTGCTTGTTTGGAGTATCTGTAGGACAGAGTAACAGAGCTGCCTTCTAAACTGTTCTCTTCTTTCTCTACTGGAGTGAGTTCTTCACAGCTGATACCTAGAGTAAAAGATAACTCTTATTAAAATGTAGATGTTATTGGAATCAAACTTGTTCATGCTGCATAATCTAACATACCTGTTAGAATGGAAAGAAACATCAGAGAAAACAAAGAATGCTGCAGTGATATCATGTTGAATAAAGGTAATGTTGATGGTTTGTGAATTGAACTCTGTTGAATATAAAAGTTGCTCTCTCTTCTATAGTTCAGTAACAGCTCAGCTCCTCCCTGAGTCTCTCTGTAAAGTCATTCTAGACACTGTCACTGTGGGCCTCAGAGCACAGTAGTACACAGCAGAGTCAGACAGCTGAAGCTTCTGGATCTTCAGAGGAACTGATGTCTTGTTGATTTTAGCATCAAATCTGTAATTCTGAAACTCTGGTGATTTATCTGCTGTTTTTGAGAAACATTTCAGCATGTACTTTGGGTAATCATTGACTTCTTGATTGTACCAGAACAAAGTTGGACTTCCCGTGGTTGTCTCAAATGTACAGCCAAGAGTAACTGTCGCTCCTTCAGTAGTAATGACATCTCCTGTTGGCTGGATCACTCTGTCTTCTCCTTTACACTCTGGGGAAGAAGAGAACATGCAGAAGAAGAGATGAATTAATACAAATTATTAATTAAAGGACAACAATCAGTACTTTTAAAGTGTTACCTTGCCAGAGGTTCAGACAAAAATCTTCACTGACTGCTTTCTGATGTCAGATTATACCAAATAAAGAGTTATTAAGAAGGTATTAGAAGCCAACAAAAATGATCAGTTTTGCTTTTTTGTCAGTATCAAAAGTGTTGAGAGAAGAAAAATGATGTTCGTTGTATCTTACCAAAGAAAAGAGCAGCAAGATTAATCCACAGCCAATGTTCCATCTCTACAACAAGGTTTAAATCAACAGGAGAAACTAGCTGATGTTCAACATTCAGTCTGAGAATTGTTCTCTTCACAGCAGCACTTATTATTGACTGAATGGTTGAACACAGTGCAGAAGTAGTGCACCTCCTACTTGATAATGTTGCCCTCTAGTGGAGGTACAAAGTTCAGTACAAAGGTGTAGGAAAAAAGTCTTCCAGCAGCTTGTCAGTGTGTCAGCTTGTGTTTTTGTACAGAGACTGTGGGTTTGCTGTCAGTGTGGGCCTCACAGCACAGTAGTACAGAGCAGAGTCTGTCACTGCAGCAGAGGAGATCTGAAGAACCATTTTGGTTTCATTCTTACTTACGGAAACAGACAGTCCAGAGTTTGTAGTTTGCATTATTTCTCCTGATTCCAGATGAGAGATGAGGAACTCTGGTGGCTTTCCCGAATATTGTCGATACCAGAAGAAATAATCAACAGAACCTTTGGAGTATCTGTAGGACAGAGTAACAGAGCTGCCTTCTAAACTGTTCTCTTCTGTCTCGACTGGAGTGAGTTCTTCACAGCTGATACCTAAAGTTAGAGATAACTTTGTTATTTCATGTTGTAAAAGACATACAAAATTATTCAAAATCAGATATTATTAGGATTCAATTTTTTCAAGCTGCATAGTCTAACAAACCTGTGAGGATGGAAAGAAACATCAGAGAAAACACACAATGCTGCAGTGACAGCATGTTGAATAAAGGTAATGTTGATGGTTTGTGTGTTGATCTCTGTTGAATATAGAAGTTCCTCTCTCTTCTATAGTTCAGTAACAGCTCAGCTCCTCCCTGAGTCTCTCTGTAAAGTGATTCTAGACTACATCATGACAAATATTGAAGTTTAACAGTGTGTGACTCCCTCTGGTGGATGTTGTGGAGTATTGTGTTGTCTTTGCTCCAAAGGTTTTTGTACAGAGTTTTGGTGTTTCCTGTCACTGTGGGCTGCAGAGCACAGTAGTACACAGCAGAGTCAGACACCTTAGCTGAGATGATCTCCAGTTTAACATGTTTCTTTGACTTGTCAATGTGAGCTGAGAAATCAGAACCAGTTAGATGAATAAACCCTCCTTCTGTGATGTAGATCAGGAACTCTGGTCTGGATCTCTGGTATTGTCGGTACCACTGGATATTGTAGATATCACCCTCATATGTACAGGTCAGGTTGATGTTTCTGCCCTCTGCAACATGTTCTTCAGTACTTTCTGGCTTTATGCTGTTCATGGAACCCAGGGCTGCAAAATGATTATTATTCACATCAGTTATCATTAACTTATACAGTGAATACTCTAGTTATGAAATATCTGGTTAATACAGCAGGTTATATGAGACTTTGATCTCTGTTCTAACACTCACCTATAAAGGGAGAGAAAAGTAAAAACAGGTAAAGCAACATGTCTTTGGAGTTTCCTTCTTCTCAACATCAAGCTGATTGTGCTTTTAGTTCCTCAAACATTTCTGCTCTGGAGACAGAAATGATCTCATTGGTTGAGTTAAACGTTAGTGGGCGGGGCCAGAGAATAACCTTTCTCTAAATGGTATGAGGATTACAGTTTAGATCGGGCCCAAAAAATCAAGCCCAACCCTACCTGAGCCCATGCACGTTGTTTTCGAGCCCGCCCCGACACATTAACTGTAATTATGAGCCCAATCCCGATTTAAACCTGACAATATTTTAATACGTGGGCCGTTATAACTGACTTTCTCAAATAGAATTCAAAGTTGTTAGAACTTCAAAAATCTGTTAAAAATGATGATAATGAATAATACAACAAGGACGAAGCATGCATGGGGGTAACAGATCAAGGCAGCAACATAATCAAAGCCCTGGAACCAAATAGGAGAAATTCTTATCTCAATCACCTAATTAATACTGTCCTTCGCCACGGTCTGCGTGCTGATGCACTGTCAGACATCAGGAGAAGGGTCTGCTTGCGGCCGCTCACGCCACGCCCCCTCTGCTCACAGACAACAGTGCTACAGAAGGAGGAGACAGGATGTAGCACAGTTTACCTCACACTCAAGTCAGTGCAGGACATACACCCAGAGCTATGGGAGAAGCTGGAGAGGCATGGCTTTCTCCCCACCCAATTATGCTAATAAAGTAAAGATTAAAAAAACACAAATGGTTGATCAAGGGCCCAGCCCGGCCCGAGGATAGTGGCGGGAAATGTCGGCCGACCCGGCCAGTGGGTCTAAACTCTAAACTCTAAAAAGGATAAAAAAGCAGTGAAGAGAAAGAAGACCTTTGGTAGATGTTTCTGATGTTGGTTGAGTTGTTGTGTGATTGTCTTAAAGTTTAACAGTGTGTGACTCCCTCTAGTGGATGTTGTGGAGTATTGTGTTGTCTTTGCTCCAAAGGTTTTTGTACAGAGTTTTGGTGTTTCCTGTCACTGTGGGCCTCAGAGCACAGTAGTACACAGCAGAGTCAGACAGCTGAAGCTTCTGGATCTTCAGAGGAACTGATCTTAACTTGGAATTGTGTGTAGATGAAAATCTCTCCCTGAACTCGTCTGCTGTGTTCCCTCCATCCCCTTGAATGCGCATCAGAATGAATTTGGGGCTGTTGTTTCCATCCTGTTTGTACCAGAAGAGATTAATATTAGTTGAACTACTGTTATATTGACAGCCAAGTGTTACTGTCTCTCCTTCAGTAGCAGTCACATCTCCTTTTGGTTGCAGCACGTTGTCTTTTTGTGCTCTGCATTCTGTAAAACAGCAACAAACAGAATCAGTGTGCTGTTAAAGAATCATATCAATGTTGGATTGATATCAAAGAAACAGAGTTGTGTTCATACCAAGGCTCATAGCAGCCAGCAACACTGAGATGAACAGAGGCTTCATATCTGCAGTGTGGAGTAACTCTGAGCTACAGCAAGTATAAAGAAGGCTGTGATCTCTCTGTTTAGTCTTCATCAACACTAAGTTGTTGGATTAGAAGGAGGAACCTGATTACAGTGACAGGACTCATTCACAGCCCTGGGTTATTCCCCCTACTGACAACTTTACACCTAACACATGTTGTGTCTCTCTCCTTTCTTAGTGTAACTGTTCTTGTATGAAGTGGTCTTTGTAGTTTTCAGCTGACATGGTTCCTGTTTAACAGCTGGTGCAGATTCACTTTGTTTTCAGTCGAGGGTGAGGAGGTTTTGCTTCCACTACTGAAGGCGATGTTGTATCAGTGATCAGGAGAAGGAACTGAGGAGCTGATCCAGGATCCTGTCGATACCACTGGAGATTATCAGCTTTAACTGAATAGGTACAGGACAGAGTAACACTACGGCCCTCTGATGAAAAGACTTCAGCACTGCTGGCAGTAATATCATCTTCCATCATGTTACCTAGTGAGGAAAACAACATGTTAGATTTACACTTCTGTTCCAAAGTCACATATCCAACGTTTGAAAAACATCACACCTATTAGTGATACAGTGATGACATCTAGATTTGTATCTTTGACATGTTAACGTTTCATCTTAAATCTGAACTCGATCTGTAAAACTTTGAAAATGTCTTTGTATTTCAGGATTTATAATCATAAAGATACATACCTATGAGAGTGAAGCAGAACAGAATTGCAGTGAGTTTTTCCATGTCTGCAGAGGTGAAATGCTGTTTATGAATGTTCAGGATGAATACGTTTTGTGAGTTGTTTGGTCTGATGTTCACAGCTGGAATCAAACAGTTCTCTGTCATGAAGACACCTCTGCAGTCAGTAGGAGGAGACTCAGATGTTGAATTAGTTTCATTCCTCCAAGTCTTCATCACAACAGTTCGTTTGTTTAAATATCACAACACATGTCCATCATAAGATTAACGGGAACCTGTGGTTAATAGTTATAGTTTTTGGAGAGTTTTCGGAGTTAAACTCCACAAGCGTGTCCTGCAGGCTGGTCGGCCGTCACACACACACACACACACACACACACACACACACACACACACACACACACACACAGGCACACACACAGTCTCACACACACACACACACACACTCACAGAGGCACACACACACACACTTTTCCACAGTGCAGCAGGCAGAGGTGGGGGAGAGAGAGATACCCGTTTCTCTTCGGGAGACTTGTTTAAATTATGACAAATATGCTATATACATTAGATTTAGTGTTTAGTTCATACTTTTTTTGGTGTATTTGTTTTCGGATTTTAACGCTATAAAGACCGTTGCCGTGCTTGCGTCACTCCCTTACCCCTCCTACCAGTCCCTATGGCCACTTGGCCAGTGCGATTGCAAATGAAAAAAACTGTTTTGGGGGAGAGTAGTTAGTAGATCTGCTTAGAAGTGGACTTGTCCTATAATTACGTTCTTGTAACTACTTGGTCAGAAAGTGGCTAATGTTTCAGTGTCTGAAAAGTCTCTTCTTTCTAAACATTAGTTGTTTTTTAACTGGTGCTCCCCTTTTGAGTTGTGACCTGTACTTTGGCAGCAACAGAATAAGTTTGTGGTCAGGACGACCAATCAACCCAGTCTCACGGCAGTGAAATGGTCACGTAATTTAATCTATTGATTCGTGTACACAGACACATTTATCTCGTTTTTTTTCGTGGTGGTCAGCACGTTTTTTAAACTATGTATTTCAATGGGAAGCATCTTTCGTGATCACAACACGACTACGGTAGCCAGTAGTATGAAAGGCCGAAAATCCGTGTAGGGAGGTTTTTTGGGGTAGAGGATGGGTCAAACAACATAGGACTCATAGATCGTGTCCCGCGTGTCACAGGACTTTCACCCAGGAGAACGGGGATCGTGTCCCGCGTGCTGACCATCACTGAAATATTTTTATGAACGTGTCCGTGTACACGAATCAATAGATTCAAAATTACATGACCATTTCACGAACTGCCGTGAGACCGTGTTGGACCAATAGGAGGACGGGGTTTTAGTATATATGCATTTAGGATATTGCCATAGCATAGGTCCAGTATGTTGTGCATTCTAGTGGGGACTGTAACATATTACTCCAGCTTAGGTAGATGTGTGGTGACGTAAAATCCCCCAGTAGAAATATTGGTTGTTTGCCAGTTTGATTGACAGCCCTGTTGTAACTGTCTCTTATTTGTTTGGCAGAAAGTGTAAAATCAACAAGAAATACTTGAACATCTGACTTGTCATGCCCTTTTTATAGCATGCTTTAATGGCTTCATGCCGGCGACAGCCGTGGACAGAGGCATTATATTTTTTGTGTTATCCGTTCGTCAGTCCATCCATTCTCATAAACTCAATATCTCAACAATGTCTGAACAGACTTTCTTCATAATTGCAATAAAAATTCACGTGTACTAAACGATGAACTGATTAGATTTTGATTGGCCAAGATCACTACGACCTCACAAAACCCCTTTATGGCCACAACTCAATAATTCATATGCTAATTATGACACTGTGTCTACTATTACAAATGTAGGATTAGGATAAGATGAAGAATTTATGACATTTTTTACCCAAAAGATTAAAGGTCAAGGTAAAAGTCTTAACTGTGACATTGCAATGAGCTGCAAAAATGCATTTGTGGCCGTTATTCAACTCCATAACTCAGAAACAGAAGTGGAGACATTTGGTTGGATACTGGATTGGTGACACTAATCTTAAAACTGATAGATAGATAGATAGATAGATAGATAGATAGATAGATAGATAGATAGATAGATAGATAGATAGATAGATAGATACTTTATTCATCCCGAGAGAAATCTTCGGCATCCAGTAGCTTAGACAACCATAACACAACAAACACATACACACATGAGGTGATTGTATAGATCTTCTGTGCTGCCGATTGAAGATGTGTGAAGAGCGTCAACGTTTCACCAAAAGTACACATAATACCTTTTACTAAATTCATTTTAAATATAAATGTGATTCTACTGAAATTTTCTGTGGGTTTTCATGACATGAATTCGAAACTACCAGTGTATACAGGGTATCTGTCTTCTCCTTTACACACTGTTGAAGAAGAGAACATGCAAAGGTAGGGATTAATCAGTAAGGAGAACAATCAGTATTTTAAATAGTTACCTATCCAGAGAGTCAGAATCAGGATGTTAGTCAGCCAGTGTTTCATGTCTGCAGTGAGAGGGGAGGAGAGAGAGGAAGAGCATTGATACTCTGATGGATCTGGGCCTTCACATCATTGGTCCTTCCTCTTCATCATCTATTGAAGATCTCTCAACAATTTGTCATTGTCTTGAAGTTTAACAGTGTGTGACTCCCTCTAGTGGATGTTGTGGAGTATTGTGTTGTCTTTGCTCCAAAGGTTTTTGTACAGAGTTTTGGTGTTTCCTGTCACTGTGGGCTGCAGAGCACAGTAGTACACAGCAGAGTCAGACACTTCAGCTGAGATGATCTTCAGATCAACTTGATTTTTCTCCTTATTCAGTGTAGCATTCAGTCGAGGGTGAGGAGGTTTTGCTTCCACTACTGAAGGCGATGTTGTATCAGTGATCAGGAGAAGGAACTGAGGAGCTGATCCAGGATCCTGTCGATACCACTGGAGATTATCAGCTTGAACTGAATAGGTACAGGACAGAGTAACACTACGGCCCTCTGATGAAAAGACTTCAGCACTGCTGGCAGTAATATCATCTTCCATCATGTTACCTAGTGAGGAAAACAACATGTTAGATTTACACTTCTGTTCCAAAGTCACATATCTAACAGTTGAAAGACATCACTCTGACATTTTTAAGTAAAGCACATTATACTGTTAACAATTTATTAATCAGTTATTAGAGATAAAGTGATGAAATCTAGATTTGTATCTTTGAAATGTGTAACTTTGAACTCCATCTAAAATCTGAACTGTATCTGTAAAACTTTGAAAGTGTCTTTGTATTTCAGGATTTATAATCATAAAGATACATACCTATGAGAGTGAAGCAGAACAGAATTGCAGTGAGTTTTTCCATGTCTGCAGAGGTGAAATGCTGTTTATGAATGTTCAGGATGAATACGTTTTGTGAGTTGTTTGGTCTGATGTTCACAGCTGGAATCAAACAGTTCTCTGTCATGAAGACACCTCTGCAGTCAGTAGGAGGAGACTCAGATGTTGAATTAGTTTCATTCCTCCAAGTCTTCATCACAACTGTGTTTCATCAGTGAAAAGAATCCAGACTGTCTCATAAAATACATTAAAGTTTATCAGTGTGTGACTCCCTTTGGTGGATGTTGTGGAGTATTGTGTTGTCTTTGCTCCAAAGGTTTTTGCAAGTGTATCTTGCTGCAGCCTGCGGGAAGGCGGGGCTTGACATAAAGCCCCACCCACATCCAAGTCAGCCATTTTTCTTTGCTTACGTCACTCCCCATACCCCCATACCAAGACAGCCTCGTAGAATGTTTTACTATGAAGAAAATTATTTGGATAAATGCCATGTTTTTATTTTGAATATTTTAATTTTATTTGAAAATGTTATATCTATATATGTAAATGATCTGAAAGAAAACCAAATATTCACCAATTTACAAATGACATGAAAATATATTTTGAAACTTTAAAAAAGGACTGACAAATAAGAAAGCCATCCGGACTCTGAACATTTACAATGCCTTACAACCTCTTTAATGTAAATTTCATGCGCCCCTTTTTCGTGTATGTATGTATGCATTTAATGTTTTCAATGTGTTTATGGATCTGTACTTGAATAATAAAGTTTTTTGAAGACAAAAAAAAAGACAGCCTAGTAGTGAAGCTGATATAGCCTCTTGATTCACATTAGATAGAAACTGATGATGTAGGCTAAACACAAACGATATGTCATGCAACAGTGAAGTTTTCATGTAGTTACTACTGATTTCTGATATTGAAATGATATCCAAATTTGAAAAATGGGTCATTTTAAAAGGTGTTGACCGTTGACTTAGCTAGCACGCAAACAGTTCATTTACATGTCTACGAGCATGTTAAAAAACTACACCAAAAGACAAATACTGAGGAATATTGATAGAAAGCAGGGGGAACTAGTAGGCTACTTCCATACTTTTTAGCATTGGCTAATTAGCAACCTGCCTGCCATCAGATGTAGCTTCCGAGCTAGCTAGCAGCTAGCCCCAGAAGCTCATGAAAACAAGGCTTTCACCGGAGCAGTCTTACGTTATCTCCGAACCACTCTTTTCGTTTCAAAATCAGAAATCAAATGAATGAAAAAGTACACGGGCCCAATTACAGTTCATTGTTGTTGCATGAAATGTCGTTTGTGTTTAGCTTACATCAGATTCTGTCATCTAATGTGAAAACAAGAGGCTATATATCAGCTTTGCTACCGTCTTGGTCCGTTCGAGCGTATGGGGAGACGACGTAGGCAAAAAAAAAAAAAAAGACTGACTTGGATGTGGGCGGGGCTTGATGTTAAGCTCCACCTTCCCGCAAGCTGCAGAGAGATGCTCCTCAGTTTTTGTACAGAGTTTTGGTGTTTCCTGTCACTGTGGGCCTCAGAGCACAGTAGTACACAGAAGAGTCAGACACCTTAGCTGAGGAGATGTTCATATGGATGTGTTTGTCCTCCACTTTAATCTTCAATCCAGGGAATAGATTAGTTCCTACTTCTCCTAAAGCAGAGTGTAAGATGAGGAACTCTGGTGGTTTTCCTGGATATTGTCGATACCAGAAGAAATAATCACTTAACGACAGTTTGGAATATCTGTAGGATAGAGTAACAGAGCTGCCTTCTAAACTGTTCTCCTCTTTCTCTACTGGAGTGAGTTCTTCACAGCTGACTCCTAAAGGAAGAAATAACTCTACTATTTCATGTTGTAAAAGACTCCATACATGATTCACATTCAGATGATGTTGGAAACAAACTTTTTCATGCTTCATAGTCAAACATATCTGTGAGGATGGAAAGAAACATCAGAGCAAACACCCAATGCTGCAGTGACAGCATGTTGAATAAAGGTAATGTTGATGGTTTGTGTATTGATCTCTGTTGAATATAGAAGTTCCTCTCTCTTCTAAAGTTCAGTAACAGCTCAGCTCCTCCCTGAGTCTATCTGTAAAATGATTCTAGACTACGTCATGAAAAATATTTGAAGTTTAACAGTGTGTGACTCCATCTAGTGGATGTTGTGGAGTATTGTGTTGTCTTTGCTCCAAAGGTTTTTGTACAGAGTTTTGGTGTTTCCTGTCACTGTGGGCTGCAGAGCACAGTAGTACACAGCAGAGTCAGACAGCTTAGCTGAGGAGATCTGCAGATTCAGATGCTTTTCTCCAGACAGTTTAGGAGAGAACATTGTCTCTGATTGTAGAGACTCTCCTGGATTGGTATAACCAAGCCCTGAGATGTAAAAGAGTAACTTGGGTCGTTTTCCTGGATATTGTTGATACCAGAAGAAATGATCATTAGCATCCATAGTCTTGGAGTATGTGTAGGACAGAGTAACAGAGCTGCCTTCTAAACTGTACTTTTCGTTCTCGGCTGGAGTGAGTTCTTCACAGCTGACACCTGAAGGAAGAGATAACTCTGTTATTGTTACAACAATTTCAAGAAATGAATCACAGTTATGAAACAAAAGCAATCAAACATAGAAAATGCAGAATATAACTTGCCCGTTATAATTGAAATACACAGTAGATAAATCACACAATTATCCAATGACGGCATGCTGGATAAAGTAAAGTCTGAATAAAGGTAATGTTGATGGTTTGTGTATTGAACTCTGTTGAATATAGAAGTTCCTCTCTCTTCTATAGTTCAGTAACAGCTCAGCTCCTCCCTGAGTCTCTCCGTCTCTTTGTAGTTCTGTATTTTCACTTCTCTCAGTTACACTACTGAAGTAAAGTTATTCTAAATTACATCACATTGAAGATTATCAGAGTGTGACTCCCTCTGGTGGATGTTGTAGAGTATTGTGTTTTCCTTGAACCAAAGGTTTTTGTACAGAGTTTGAGGAGCATCTCGCTGCAGTCTGCGGGAAGGCGGGGCTTGACATCAAGCCCCGCCCACATCCAAGTCAGTCTTTTTTTTTTTTTTTACCTACGTCGTCTCCCCATACGCTCGAACGGACCAAGACTGTAGCAAAGCTGATATCCTCTTGTTTCACATTAGATGACAGAAACTGATGTAAGCTAAACACAAACGACATTTCATGCAACAACAGTGAACTGTAATTGGGCCCGTGTACTTTTTCGTTCATTTGATTTCCGACTTTGAAACGAAAAGAGTGGTTCGGAAATAGCGTAAGACTGCTCCGGTGAAAGCCTTGTTTTCATGAACTTCTGGGGCTAGCTGCTAGCTAGCTCGGAAGCTACATTTGATCATGGCAGGCAGGTTGCTAATTAGCCAATGCTAAAAAGTATTAAAGTACTAGTTTCCCCTGCTTTCTATCAATATTCCTCGGTATTTGTCTTTTGGTGTAGTTTGCTAACATGCTCGTAGACATGTAAATGAACTGTTTGCGTGCTAGCTAAGTCAACGGTCAACACCTTTTATATTGTAACGTGAAAGCTCAGGCTGCGTTAGCTTCAGCTAAACCACAGCAGCAACTTGCACTGCCCCGTTAAAATGCAACTTCAACCCTCGGATATAACGGTAATCACGTAGCATTTTACTGTATCTAGACATCTGTATGTGTGTTCGACCTTTTGAAATACTTAGATTAGGTGTGTTACTGTGCAGGTAATATCCGAGGAGCATCTGGCATGATTGTGAGTTCTACTGAACCAGACTGAGAGACCATTTAAAGACTCAGGAACCCTTTGCAGGAGTTTTGGATTAATTAGCTGATTAGAGTGGGACACTTTGAGCCTACAATATTGAACCTTTTCACAATATTCAAATTTTCTGAGGGTTTTCATAAACTGTAAGCCATAGTCATCAAAATTATAACAAATACAGGCTTGAAATATCTCACTTTGCATGTAATAAATCTATATAATTAGTTTTACCTTTTAAGTTGAATTACTGAAATAAATTAACTTTTGCACAATATTCTAATTTTTCGAGTTTCACCTGTATGCTTCTGGTTCACCTGTTAATTGTTAAAGCAAAATCACCCCTTTGTACATTTGGTTGTGACTGAATTCTTGCTGTTAATATGAAAGTCCATAACGAAACAACACACCATTCTACTTTTGAGGGCTAAATTAAATGAAATATGGCTCGTTTTCCGTTTGAACACATTTTCATCAATATTAACAGGCTTTAAAATGACCAATATTTCAAATTTGGATATCATTTCAAAATCAGAAATCAGTATTAACTACATGAAAACTTCACTGTTGCATGAAATATCGTTTGTGTTTAGCCTACATCATCAGTTTCTATCTAATGTGAATCAAGGCTGTCTTTTTTTTTTTTTTTGTCTTCAAAAACATTTATTATTCAAGTACAGATCCATAAACACATTGAAAACATTAAATGCATACATATATACACGAAAAAGCGGCGCATGAAATTTACATTAAAGAGGTTGTAAGGCATTGTAAATGTTCAGAGTCCGGATGGCTTTCTTATTTGTCAGTCCTTTTTTAAAGTTTTAAAATATAATTTCATGTCATTTTTAAATTGGTGACTAGCCTATTTGGTTTTCTTTCAGATCATTTACATTTATAGATATAAAATTTTCAAATAAAATTAAAAGATTCCACAATTCAAAATAAAAAACATGACATTTATCCAAATAATTTCCCTCGTAAAACATTCTACCAGGCTGTCTTGGTCCGTTCGAGCGTATGGGGAGTGACGTGAGCAAAAAAAAATGGCTGACTTGGATGTAGGCGGGGCTTGATGTTCATGTCTCGCATGTTGCAGCGAGATATACTTGCAGAGTTTTGGTGTTTCCTGTCACTGAAGCTTCTGCATCTTCAGAGGAACTGATTTTAAGCTGGAATTCAATGTGGATGAAAATTTCTCTGTGATCTCTCTGTTTAGTCTTCATCAACACTAAGTTGGTGGATTAGAAGGAGGAACCTGATCACAGTGACAGGACTCATTCACAGCCCTGGGTTATTCCCCCTACTGACAACTTTACACCTAACACGTTGTGCCTCTCTCCTTTCTTAGTGTAACATTTCTTGTATGAAGTGGTCTTTGTAGTTTTCAGCTGACATGGTTCCTGTTTTACAGCTGGTGCAGATTCACTTTGTTCTCAAACGTATAAAAGGTGGTAATTGTAGTGAAGCTGTACATGCCTTTTAATATTTCTTCATAGAAAGTTTGAAAGTAAACTGAGACTTAATATTTCAACATGTTACATTTTATGCTTTTTTCAGAATGTTTCTTGAATGTAAAGTGACAGTTTAGTATCTTTTGGTCCTCTGCAGCCATTTGAGGTGAAATTCAAAGATGGTGAAGTTGTTGGAGAAGCTTCTGTTTTCATGAAATTCTTTTGTTAGTAAAATCTTCTGCGGTAAAAATGTGATTCTACTGAGTTCTTCTGTAAATTATGTTGTTATGTAATATAAACTACCAGTGATTTCAGTTTTATTAGTGTTTCAGTGTCTATTTGGGATGCAGATCAACATGTTGAACAATGGAAGGAGCTCATTGTGGCCTATCTATTTTCATTGTTTCTATCGGCAGTTGGTATGAACAGAGCCAAAAGTTTAAGTCTGGTGGATTCCATAGTTACATGTCTGCAACCGGCACAACATCTCCTACATTTTGACCAACCATGATGTATGAAGAGTAAAAACTGTAGTGGAGAGAGCAATTTGTGAGGAAAGATTTCAGAGAATCGTACTGCAGCTCCCCCCTCTGTCCTCCCCTCTGGCTCTCAACATTCTGTCCCATACACACACATTGGAAAATCTGAAACGGTCTGAAAACTGGACGATACATAAACTGTGATTTGGTAGAAACCGTGCTTGATATCAGAATGCCCATTCAGCCCAATAAAGGACAATGACTTGTCTTCAGTTTAAACTTTAAATTATTTTTCCACATTAAAGTATGTCGATACAGCATGGCCTCAAAGGGCGGTTGTTTTGAGCTATCGTAAGCAATTTCCCGAAGATTTCCCATTAAAGTCTATGGGAAATTTTAACAATTTGGCCTAATGGCTGACAGGGTATGAAGAGGATTTAGTAGGTAAGTCAGTGTCCATTTATTTGTTGTCATGGTGTCTTGTGTTTGAACCATCATACAGTTGGTTTGTCATTGAGGTGGATTTGCTGCTCATGTGAATCCTCCCACAGTGTTACATTAGCAGCTGTAACCACAGGGACTCTGATAAAACTGGAATAATCAGAATCCATCTGATATGAAGCTGTGGTTTGCATACCACTTCCCTCCTCTTTGAAGAGTAGTCAGATATCTGTGTTCAGGTTTTTGTACAGCCTCTTCTACACTTTGTATCACTGTGTTTCTAGAGCACAGTAGTAGAGACCTGTGTCTGCCAGGGTTAGTGTCTTTATGGTCAGTTCAGTTGTTTTCTTTGTTGTTATGGATTCATATCTTTGCTTATCTGGGATATATTCAAAACTACTACTGTCTCTTGCTCCTTTCCAGAGTATAAACTGAGGCGCCTGAAGGTCAGAATGATGTCTGTACCAGTCAAGGTAAACATCGTTATCATTAGTCTCATATTCACATCTGAGTGTAACAGATTCCCCTTCTTGTTTAATGACTTCATCTTCTCCAGGAGAGATTTTGTCTCCAGCTATTATTCCTGAAAAAGTAGAGAAAATGAAGTCATTAGACTAACATTGTTCTTGAGGCTGAGTGGAGAAGAGAGAAGAAAATGTCAATTTACAGTGTTACTCTGGAAAAAAAACAGTTCAACTGTTCAGAGATTTCTGCTCTGAACTGCAGTTTATATAAATCTTTAGAAAATACTAAAACCATGTTGTTCTTTGTATCTTACCAAAGAAAAGAGCAGAAAGAATAATCCACAGCCAATGTTCCATCTCTACAACAAGGTTTAAATCAACAGGAGAAACTAGCTGATGTTCAACATTCAGTCTGAGAATTGTTCTCTTCACAGCAGCACTTATTATTGACTGAATGGTTGAACACAGTGCAGAAGTAGTGCACCTCCTACTTGATAATGTTGCGCTCTAGTGGAGGTACAAAGTTCAGTACAACAGTGTAGAAAAAAGTCTTCCAGCAGCTTGTCAGTGTGTCAGCTTGTGTTTTTGTACAGAGACTGTGGGTTTGCTGTCACTGTGGGCCTCACAGCACAGTAGTACAGAGCAGAGTCTGTCACTGCAGCAGAGGAGATCTGAAGATCCATTTTGGTTTTATCCTCACTCACTGAAACAGACAGTCCAGAGTTTGTTTCATTTTGCGTTCCAGAGTGAAAGATGAGAAACTCTGGTGGTTTTCCTGGATATTGTCAATACCAGAAGAAATTATCATTATATTTAGCTTGTTTGGAGTATCTGTAGGACAGAGTAACAGAGCTGCCTTCGAAACTATTTTCTTCTTTATCAGCTGGAGTGAGTTCTTCACACCTGATACCTAAAGGAAGATATAACTGTTATTTCATGTTGTACAATGCTCAAATGATACACATGCAGATATTATGGGAATATAACTTTTTCATGCTGCATAATGTAACTTACCTTTTAGAATGGAAAGAAACAGCAGAGAAAACACACAATGCTGCAGTGACATCATGTTGAATAAAGGTAATGTTGATGGTTTGTGTATTGAACTCTGTTGAATATAGAAGTTCCTCTCTCTTCTATAGTTCAGTAACAGTTCAGCTCCTCCCTGAGTCTCTCCGTCTCCTCGTAGCTCTGTATTTTCACTTCTCTCATTTAGACATCTATGGTGAAATGATTCTAGACTGCATCATGAAAAGTATTTTTTAGTTTTAACAGTGTGTGACTCCCTCTGATAGATGTGTGGTGTATTATGTTGTCTTTGCTCCAAAGGTTTTTGTACAGAGTTTTGGTGTTTCCTGTCACTGTGGGCCTCAGAGCACAGTAGTACACAGCAGAGTCAGACAGCTGAAGCTTCTGGATCTTCAGAGGAACTGATGTCTTGTTGATTGTAGCATCAAATCTGTCTTTCTGGAAATCTGGAGCATTCTCTTTTGTGTTTGAGTAACGCTTCAGCATGTACTTTGGGAAATCATTGACTTCTTGTTTGTACCAGAACAAAGTGGGATATGTGTCACTAGTCTCAAATGTACAGCCAAGAGTAACTGTCTCTCCTTCAGTAGTAATGACATCTCCTGTTGGCTGGATCACTCTGTCTTCTCCTTTACACTCTGGGGAAGAAGAGATGATGCAGAGAAAGAGATTAATCAATAAGATGATTGATTAAAGGAGAACAATCAGTATGTTTAAATAGTTACCTAGCCAGAGAGTCAGAATCAGGATGTTAGTCAGCCAGTGTTTCATGTCTGCAGTGAGAGGGGAGGAGAGAGAGGAAGAGCATTGATACTCTGATGGATCTGGGCCTTCACATCATTGGTCCTTCCTCTTTATCATCTGTTGAGGACAGAGGTGGGACCAAGTCACTGTTTTGCAATTCACAACTAAGTTTCAAGTCTTTTTACTGAAGTCCCAAGTCAGGACAAGGATGTGCCGAGTGAAGTCCTAAGTCAAGTTCCAATTCCTTAACTTTGTGTTTGGAGTCCTAAACAAGTAATAAAGCAATCTTCACCAAATGTAGACAACAGAGTTATAATAAATTAATGCATTCATGTTTTTATCAAGTGCTACTGGACTTATTAACTCTGACTCTGCACTCTCATACTTTCATAATGTTTAATGTTTAAAAAAAAAAAGATATATGTTAAATAAGGGAAAAAAACAATGATATTGTGGCAGTCTGCAACAAATAGGTCCTAGAGTTCTACAGTTAGTAGTAAAATTAGTCACTTACTTTATGGATCAATAATCTGTAAATGCATGTGTAAAAGAGAATGTAAATATTTGAATGAACATACCTCTAGCTCAGGTTCAAAACACACCAACTGGATCACATAGAGTCGGAAATCTTTTTTTAAATGAAGGGAGTAACTTCACATTACCCCCATGGTTTTACTGCTATAACCTTAGCAGATTGCAGCACGTAGCCTTTAACTTTAGACGTCATCTCAGTTTGGGTGAACATCAAATGATGAATTAAGGAGGAAACCCAAAGAATCCACAAGAATAGTCGTTAATGTCCGACATGGCACCGCTGTTAATGAAATTACTCAGCCTCAACTTACCGTTCTTCGTGCCGCTTCAATCAAACAAAGTTTGAAGTTGTTGCATATCCATTTGTAATTTTTGTCCTGCATGTTTTGCATATTGCAATTAATTTTTTGTTGGCCACCACATTTAGTCTTTATATGTAAATGGAATGATCTTTATTTCCAACTAGAAAATTCTGCTAGAAATGTTGACAGTGTGCCTACTACTTGGTGCACATCAAGGTTATAATCGTTAACGAAAACTAGGTGGGAAAAAACTTTGTCGTTAACTGAAATAAAAAAAAAAACGAGGCATTACAAAAAAACGATAACTAAACTAAAACTTTAATATCTGTTGGCAAAACTAACTAAAATAAAATAAAATTATCGAGTAAATGTCCTTAGTTTTCGTCTTTGTCGATCTTTCATAGAGCAAATAACATTATATCTCTCCGACCATGACATTTCATGTAGACATGTATAGGACTGGGAACCCAGAAATTCCGACATTCCACGTCAAATTGAACACAACATGTCTGTGGCTCCGTCCCTCTCGCCTGGCATCATAGTGGTACCGAAAGTCAGAAGAAAGCGGCAGTCCTATTTGATTATGACTGTGTCAGATAAAAGCGCCTTGCAGTGGAAGGTGGTAAAATATGTGGTCAGTTTATTACAGGGAAAAATCCCACGAATATGAAAGTACATTTGAGAAGCGCACACAAGCTAGGAGGCTAACCTAGCTTACCTTAACAAGATAAAGGAGAACGCAAAGCCCCCTTTCCCCGAAACAGAAGCTAACCCCGGTAACGTTACAGGCATGGATGTATGGATACAGGGCATGGATGTATGGGTACAGGGCATGGATGTATGGGTACAGGGCATGGATGTATGGATACAGGGCATGGATGTATGGATACAGGGCATGGATGTATGGATACAGGGCATGGATGTATGGATACAGGGCATGGATGTATGGATACAGGGCATGGATGTATGGATACAGGACATGGATGTATGGATACAGGGCATGGATGTATGGATACAGGGCATGGATGTATGGATACAGGGCATGGATGTATGGGTACAGGGCATGGATGTATGGATACAGGGCATGGATGTATGGATACAGGGCATGGATGTATGGGTACAGGGCATGGATGTATGGGTACAGGGCATGGATGTATAGATACAGGACATGGATGTATGGATACAGGGCCAGGCAGCATGACAGAGACAACAGTAGGACAGAGAACACTTCAGGAGGGCTTTCACCGGCGACTGATAGCTGCTGATTTGTAAATACGCAGGAACACCAAAAGCGGGAGGAAGCGTGGGTTAATATGTGGATTATTCTGGGATGTCTACACAACTGTGTGAGTCAATTGACTTCAAAAAGTTCGCCACTTTACTTGAACCAAAGTTGAAAACACCTGTTCATGTCTTCTTTAGTCTGTTGGTTATTTAGGTTTTTTTCCTGGAACACGTCACTTACACATTTTGCACATACTGCAGCGTCTTGTGTAGACTGTTTACATATTTATGACCATATGTAGGCTACATTTTATGTACTGGTGTTAGTGTTGAATACATTGTGAGTACATATTTCTAAAAATGTATGATGTTTTTGTTCAGTTATTATTACACAATACTTTTTCTGATCTTTTTGAATCCCCCGATAAATAACCCATATTACAAAAAAGACTAAAACTAATAAAAACTAAACTAAAACTAAGCATTTTCAAAAAATAAAAACTAAACTAAACTAGCAAACCCGCTTTAAAAACTAATTAAAACTAAACTGAATTTGAAAAAAAAAAGTCAAAACGAAATAAAAATAAAAACTAATGAAAAATGCAAAACTATAATAACCTTGGTGCACATCCGAATAACACTGGCTAACAGTAAATCTGCTGTTTGACACGGCCTACAATAAAGAGTCTCCATGATAGGAGGATAGGATAGGAGTTTGTGTTGGGTTATTCAGAATTTTCGAGAAACATCTTTCATACATTCAGGGTAGTATTCAACTTTCAAATGACAACACTTTTTAAGATATTCAACCTTCTTTGAGACTTTGAGAAAGCCCTTCTGACATTTTTACATTAGTGTGTTTTTGATAGAATGTACAGACTCAGAGTGGCATTATTTAAGGCACAGTGAGCTTCCAAGTGAAGCCGTGTCCAACTGCTGCACTGAAATACCAGGAGGACAACAGAAACAGGCCCTTTTCGGACAGCTACTGTCCTCACATTTCTGACACAACACACACCATTCTTGCACAGGATGATCAGCAGGGTGTCATGATATCTCTCACAGTATTAAATATTAAGCGATAGGAGTTAGGGTTTTTGAGCTAGAAGTAGGACTATCTAAGGTGCGGCAGAACCTCGACTCTGTGAAAACAGCTGTTGGTGTTGAGGAGTGAAGACAGTTAGGAGTCAGTCAGTTGGGCCTCACAGCACAGTAGTACAGAGTAGAGTCTGTCATTGCAGAAGAGGAGATCTGAAGAACCATTTTGTTTTTATCCTCACTCACTGAAACAGAGTTGGTATTTTGCATTATTTCTCCTGATTCCAGATGAGAGATGAGGAACTCTGGTTGCTTTCCTGGATATTGTCGATACCAGAAGAAATAATCAGCAGAACCTTTGGAGTATCTGTAGGACAGAGTAACAGAGCTGCCTTCTAAACTGTTCTCTTCTTTCTAGACTGGAGTGAGTTCTTCACAGCTGACACCTAAAGGAAGAGATAACTGTTATTTAATGTTGCAAAAGACTCAAATGACTCATTTTAGGTGTTATTGGAATACAACTTTTCAAGCTGTATAATCTAACATACCTGTTAGAATAGAAAGAAACATCAGAGAAAACACACAATGCTGCAGTGACAGCATGTTGAATAAAGGTAATGTTGATGGTTTGTGTATTGAACTCTGTTGAATATAGAAGTTCCTCTCTCTTCTATAGTTCAGTAACAGTTCAGCTCCTCCCTGAGTCTCTCTGTTCAGTGATTCTAGACTACATCATGAAAAATATAGAAGTTTAACAGTGTGTGACTCCCTCTGGTGGATGTTGTGGAGTATTGTGTTGTCTTTGCTCCAAAGGTTTTTGTACAGAGTTTTGGTGTTTCCTGTCACTGTGGGCTGCAGAGCACAGTAGTACACAGCAGAGTCAGACAGCTGAAGATTCTGGATCTTCAGAGGGACTGATTTTAACTTGGAATTGTGTGTAGATGAAAATCTCTCCCTGAACTCGTCTGCTGTGTTCCCTTCATCCCCTTGAATGCGCATCAGAATGAATTTGGGGCTGTTGTTTCCATCCTGTTTGTACCAGAAGAGATAATCATTAGTTGAACTGCTGTTATATTGACAGCCAAGTGTTACTGCCTCTCCTTCAGTAGCAGTCACATCTCCTTTTGGTTGCAGCACGTTGTCTTTTTGTGCTCTGCATTCTGTAAAACAGCAACAAACAGAATCAGTGTGCTGTTAAAGAATCATATCAATGTTGGATTGATATCAAAGAAACAGAGTTGTGTTCATACCAAGGCTCATAGCAGCCAGCAACACTGAGATGAACAGAGGCTTCATATCTGCAGTGTGGAGTAACTCTGAGCTACAGCAAGTATAAAGAAGGCTGTGATCTCTCTGTTTAGTCTTCATCAACACTAAGTTGGTGGATTAGAAGGAGGAACCTGATCACAGTGACAGGACTCATTCACAGCCCTGGGTTATTCCCCCTACTGACTTTGTCCCTCTCTCCTTTCTTAGTTTAACATTTCTTGTATGAAGTGGTCTTTGTAGTTTTCAGCTGACATGGTTCCTGTTTTACAGCTGGTGCAGATTCATTTTGTTCCCTAAAATATAAAAGGTGGTAATTATAGTGAACCTGAAACCTTGAACAGTGTGTGTCTCCCTCTAGTGGGTGTTGTGGAGTATTGTGTTGTCTTTGCTCCAAAGGTTTTTGTACAGAGTTTTGGTGTTTCCTGTCACTGTGGGCTGCAGAGCACAGTAGTACACAGCAGAGTCAGACACTTCAGCAGTGGAGATATTCATATGGATTTTTTTGTCCTCCACTTCAATCGTCAGTCCAGGGATTGGATTTTTCAATGTTCCTCCTGTTCCTAAATGAGAGATGATGAACTCTGGTGGTTTTCCTGGACATTGTCGATACCAGTAAAACTCATCACTACCAGTTACTTGTTTGGAGTATCTGTAGGACAGAGTAACAGAGCTGCCTTCTAAACTGTTCTCTTCTGTCTCTACTGGAGTGAGTTCTTCACAGCTGACACCTTAAGGAGGAGATCACTCTGTTATTTCATGTTGCAAAAGACTTAATACATGATTCACAATCAGATGTTATTAGGATTCAATGTTTTCATGCTTCATAATCTAACCTACCTGTGAGGATGGAAAGGAACATCAGAGAAAACATACAATGCTGCAGTGACAGCATGTTGAATAAAGGTAATGTTGATGGTTTGTGTATTGAACTCTGTTGAATATAGAAGTTCCTCTCTCTTCTATAGTTCAGTAACAGCTCAGCTCCTCCCTGAGTCTCTCCGTCTCCTTGTAGCTCTGTATTTTCACTTCTCTCAGTTACATTTCCTCTGCCGTCATCTCTAAAACATGAGTTATATGACGGTGGTTGCAACATCAGTGTCCTTTCCACTACTTTTTAATTGTTTTCATTTAACCTTTATTTAACCAGGTAGGCCATTGAGAACAGATTCTCATTTGCAACGGCGACCTGGCCAAGAATAAGACATAAACATGCAAGACAACATACAGTTTCACATTCAATACTGTACAAAAATACAAAATACAATAGGCTACATAAAGTACAGATTAAGTAAGTATTACAAGCTGGTGCAAAGTGAGGTATAGGTAAGTCAATGGATATGCAAAAGTGATATGGTAATAACACAATATAAATGAATAGACAGTCTATATAAATGTTGAAATGTAGTAAAGAGTCAATATACATAATATACAGTGAGTGCAAATTGTGGTCTAGTTAGTGCGGTAGATCAGTAGATGTGCAAAATTGTATGACAACAATGGTGGGACAAATAACAGTTGAGCATTCCAGGGCAGATGGATTAGATTCCTGGTTTGTTGTAGTTCATTCCCGTCATTTGCAGCTGAGAACTGGAAGGAGTGGCAGCCAAAGGAGGTGCAGGCTTTTGGGATGACCAAAGAGTAACTGCTTGAGCAAAGGCTGCAGGTGGGTAAAGCTATTGTGACCAGTGAGCGGGGCTTTGCCTAGCAAGGACTTGTAAATGAGTTGGTACCAGTGAGTTAAGCGTTGAGTGTCTAACGAGGGCCAGCCAAATAATGCATAGAGGCTTTTTCAGGAGAGACTTTGAGGCAGTTCTATATGACATCACTGAAAATCGAGAATTGGTAAAATTGTCATTTTCACCAAGGCGAGTTTGGCAGCATGAGTGAAGGAGGCCCTGTTGCGGAATAGAAAAACCGATCCTAGACTTAACTTTAGATTGGAGGTGGTTTATGTGTGGCTGGAAGGAGAAGGAACTATCTAACCAGACTCCTAAGTATTTGTACACTGCCACATTTTCTAATTCCAACCCATCGAGCTTGTTAATGCCAGTCCGATGGGCAGGGGTAGGCAGTGATCGATTGAAAAGCATGAACTTGGTTTTGACAAAGTTTAGAAGTAATTGGAGGTTTGTGTTGTATGGCATTGTAGCTCTCCTGGAGGTTTGATAGCACATTATCCAATGAAGGGCCGGATGTGTAAAGGATGGTGTCGTCTGCATAGAGGTGGATTTGTGAGCGCCCGACAGCAAGAGCCACATCATTAATGTAAAGGGAGAAAAGAGTCGGCCCGAGAATCGAGCCTCGTGGCACCCCCATAGAGACAACCGTAGGTTCTGACAACAGGCCCTCAGATTTAACGCACTGTACCCAATTAGAGAAATAGTTATTGAACCACGCGAGGCAGTCATGAGAGAACCCAAGGTTGTTGAGTCTATCGATAAGAATGCGATGGTTAACAGAGTCAAAGGCCTTGGACAGATCAATTTAGACGGCTGCACAGTAATGCTTTTTGTCAATGGAATGTAATATCAGTAATAGAGTTAGTCCTTTCCATGACTTAAATTAAATGTTTGCAATTATTTTAAGTACCAGAGAAATATCATTCCGTCCCGTTTATCCTATGCATTTTGACAGTCAACCAACTTCTGCTAATTATGAGAGATTTACTTTGAATATGTAATGTAAAAGCTTATTTAAGTAATCTTAAGTCCTTTTGAGTTTTAAATACTAATCACCTGAAAGGTTAAAATGTCCGTCTGAGACACTTAACTCACTCCATCACTCAGACAGTATCTGTTTTCAACTTACACCAACAGCAGTTACAAAGTCATCTATTGGACATCAGAATCATTAAGAAATGCCATACTATTCAAAAACAAAACTTCAAACTACTCCAGCAGCATAATCCAGTTATCAACAGATGATCAGTGTGTTAATCATTTTACAAACATAACATAATGGAACTGTGTCCATGCTTGGACACTTTTTGGTTAACGTTCTATCAAAATATGTATTTAAATACAAATAAAAATGATCTTGTAATGTTTTCAGTTAGTTTAAAGGTGTCAAACTGAATGTAACTTATTTCCTTTATAACGGAATATAATTTTAAACATTTACTTTAGCTCTCTCATTACAAAAGTTGGCAAAAGGAAGCTAATAATTAGCCGTGCTCGATCATATTGAAGTTTAACAGTGTGTGACTCCCTCTAGTGGACGTTGTGGAGTATTGCGTTGTCTTTGCTCTAAAGGTCTTTGTACAGAGTTTTGGTGTTTCTTGTCACTGTGGGCTGCAGAGCACAGTAGTCGCGCACACAAAGACACCAATGCAAAGTTTTGAGACTTTCATTACAACTAGTGTTGTTGTAACGTTACCCTTGGGACATAAAAAAGCTCCACTTCCAGACAAGGAATCACAACTCACCCTGTAGCTAGTACAGTGTCTTAGCACGGGGACATTTAGCGGAGAGTGAAGCCCACAGGCATATCCTCTGCGCCGCTGCATTAGATCCACAAGTCCCGCTCCATTGTCCCATATCTACTCAATCTGAACACTTTTCTCTGGGCCAGTATTCCGTTGTACAGCCTTGAACACTGCATTTACGACAGTGGCTCATTTTCAATATCGTTGAAAAACTTCCAAACTTTATTCTTTCTAAAGTACACAGCTTAGCTCGCAGCTAAGCTCGTGTCTGAGATCTGCATGCGTGACCTATATTCAAAACACCAGCTGGTCTCAGACCAGTGGTCTGTATGTAAATTTTGGGGCGTGACAAAGGTACAGACTAGAGCCAATTAAGGTACAGCCACCGAGTTGACGTCAACTAGCTTCGTTTGGATTCGCCCGTTTTCAGCGGCAGTTTGAAATTGTGATATTTGCATAGGAAAGAGGTGTCAATAGGACTTTGAGCTTCTAGGTATGCCTATTTTACCCACCGAACTGTAGTTATTCAACTATGACAAGGTAAACTCGGTTTTGCATTCTAACACCCCTTTAACAATGTTTGACTCCCTCTGGTGGATGTTGAGGAGTATTGTGTTGTCTTTGCTCCAAAGGTTTTTGTACAGAGTTTTGGTGTTTCCTGTCACTGTGGGCTGCAGAGCACAGTAGTACACAGCAGAGTCAGACAGCTGAAGCTTCTGGATCTTCAGAGGAACGGACTTATCCTTGATTGTTGCATCAACTCTCTCTTGCTCTTTAGAATTATCAGCTTTTACAGAGAAACGTTGCAGCAACATCTTTGGGTAATCATTTAATTCTTGTTTGTACCAGTACAAAGTGGGAGTTGGGTTACTGGTTTCAAATGTACAGTCAAGAGTAACTGTCTCTCCTTCAGTAGTAATGACATCTCCTGTTGGCTGGGTCACTCTGTCTTCTCCTTTACACTCTGGGGAAGAAGAGAACATGCAGAAGAGGAGATGAATTTATAAAGATGATTGATTAAAGGAGAACAATCAGTATTTTAAATAGTTACCTAGCCAGAGAGCCAGAATCAGGATGTTAGTCAGCCAGTGTTTCATGTCTACAGTGAGAGGGGAGGAGAGAGAGGAAGAGCATTGATACTCTGATGGATCTGGGCCTTCACATCATTGGTCCTTCCTCTTTCTCGTCTGTTGAAGATCTCTCAACATTTACAGCACATCAGCCACCCTGGTTTTTCAGAACGCTGTTGTTCAATAAAAGGAGGAGCTGGAAGGTTTTTGTTCAGAGACTGCGGGTTTGCTGTCATTGTGGGCCTCACAACACAGTAGTACAGAGCAGAGTCTGTCACTGCAGCAGAGGAGATGTGCAGATCCTCACCGTGATTTGATCCAGTCAGTTTACAAGAGTAGCATGTGTCTAATCTCGGAGACTCTGCTGGTCTTGTACTGATTAACAGGGAGTTCTTGTGGTTTTCCTAGATATTGTTGATCCAGGAGTAACCTCTTCACAGCTGACCCTAGAATCGATGTCAGCGTGGCTGCAGACTTCTGCTGAATCTAAGCGTCAACCTTTTGGACCAGTGGCCCCTGTCACTATGTTGGGCAAGTTACTCAAAATGGGTAATCACTAATTACTAACAATGTGTTACTGTACTTTGGTTACTCACTAGAGGTCGGCCAATTAATCGGCCGATTTTTGACATTCTTTACATAATCTAATCGAACCAGCTCGAACCAGCTCCCAGTCTGGGTTCAGGGGGCAGACACCGTCAGCATATTTAAGAATACATTGAAAACCCTCCTCTTTGATAAAGCTTATAGTTAGGGAGTGAGGAGTTGCAGCGTCCGCCTAGCCCAGCCCCCCTGCTTCTCTTCATAGTCGTCAGATTAATCTACCATATAATCAATAATAAAATCAGAGTAGAAGGAGGCAGGCCAGTACAGCCCCATCCAGTTGGGGAGAGTTCTAGCCCGAGCAGGCTCCTCTCCTTAACCTGTCTCTCTTAGTTATGCTGTTATAGACTGCTGGCTGACTTCCTTCCTTCCTTTGACACACTGAGGTGCTCTCTCCTCTCTCTTTCCATTTGTTTCCATTTGTGTGCATCCTTGTCCCAGCAATGCTTGTTACTAACCTAGCTCTGGGGAGTTTACTTCCCGGAATCCTTATGTTTTTTTTTTCGCCCAGCATATTTCCTTGGATTAGTATGGCACCAAGATCTTGGTTGCAGCTGTCGCCGTGGTCCTGCAGCACTCCCTGCGACACCCTGCTACGCTCTGCGGTGCCGTGCAGTGTCCTGCTGCGTCCTGCTGAACCCTGCAGTGTCCTGCTACGTCCTGCTGAACCATGCTGCGTCCTGCTACGCTCTGCAGTGACCTGCAGTGTCCTGCTACGTCCTGCTGAACCCTGCAGTGTCCTGCCACACTACATCCTGTAACGCCCTGCAGTGCGCTGCTATGACATGAACTACTACGACTACCATTTGTAATCACTGTTCCATAATCTTTATTGTGACTTTTATTGCCACTGTTCATCACATCCCCAACTGGCCCCGTCAGACACCACCTACCAAGAGCCTGGGTCTGTCCCAGGTTTCTTCCTAAAAGGGAGTTTTTCCTCGCCACTGTCGCACTAAATGCTTGTTCTTGGGGGAATTACTGGAATAGTTGGGGCTTTGTAAACTATAGAGTGTGGTCTAGACCTACTCTATCTGTAAAGTGTCTTGAGATAACTCCTGTTATGATTTGATAATATAAATAAAATTGAATTGAATTGAATAATCGGCATCGGCCGATATCCGAGTATATCAAGCCGATTTTTTGTGTTCAAGTGTTATACATTTTCTTCAGACCAAAAACAAAGAAATGCTGCTAGTTGCTACTGTGTGCAGCACTACTATTATTAAAATTGTGAATTTATTTTGTTTATGAAAGTTTGCAGATTTGTGTTCTCAGAAGTTTAATAAATGCTGCTAAGTGCACTAAACTTTATTTTTTCATTGAAAAGTTTATTTGACAAAGTTTAATTTCTTCTTAACTGTTTCATTTATTTAATATATTTTGTATACATTATTTATACAATATATGTTTTTACATTATACATTTTTAATTTAAGTATACAAGTGTAGATTGGTGAAGTGTTAAATAAATGTTTTTGTTGAGAAATTTTGTGTATCTTAAGTGTTAGATTTCATCTTTCAAATAGAGGTTTAAAAACAAGCACATATCGGCCAAATATTGGCCAAAATAAATCGGCAGCATGTATTTACTGATTTCTAAAGATCGGCATCGGCCAGAGAAAAACCCATCAAAAGTTGCCTTCAAACAACTCCAAATCCTTCCACTGTGAATAAAACTAGGTGACTCCTGAGCCCCTTTAACACAACGTCTCTTACATTACCCAGAGAAGCTGCATGTGAGAACGTAAATGTCTGACTCAGCTGGACCAGACATTAAACGCTCTTTAGCTTAAGTCTGTGTAATATCCGATTGAGCCTATGTGTGAATAGAACAGCTCATTGTCCAGAGAAAAGATAAGAGGTGTGTTTCTATTTAAATAAAAGAAGAAGCTCCTCTCTACACATCCCTTATTGTAGTGGTTCTCAAATGGGGGTACGTGTCCCCCTAGGGGAACATTATTAAGAACCCCTGATTTATTGGGTGGTCTGTGCTGCCCTCTGCTGATGCAACACTGAAATATAATAAAGTTATATAACAGGATAAATACTAGCATGGACAAATTGCCATATATTCTATTTCAATTAAAAGGCAGTGAATGCATTATTAAAAAATAAATACTTGTTACAAATTAGATAATTAGAATTAGATTTTCTTGTTCTTTCTTTGATTTGAAGACCTTTTTAAATCTTTCATATTTATCCATACGTCATTAAGAATTATTTTAAGAGAAATAAAGAGAAAAGTGTATATATATATATATATATATATATATATATATATATATATATATATATATATATATATATATATATATTCTCAGTGGTAACTGAGAGTGAGTCTGGGCAATCTTCATTCACAGTCCATTTCCAAAGGGGCGTCACCAACGGACGCCGCTCAAATGCCTCTGGGCGCAATTGGATAGTCCTTTAACCAATCAGACCAACGATCCAGGTAACGTAGCAGCGACGGCTACTAAAAATCCTCACATCCGTTTTTAATGCAACCAAGATGGCAGCGCCCATGAAGGCCAACTTAACGACTCCGAGCAGCTCTGCACAAACCAATGGGTGACGTCACACACACTCTGTCACACTAGCAGCTGCAACCACAGGGACTCTGGTTAAACTGGAAATATCAAAATCCATCTGATAGGAAGCTGTGGTTTGAATACCACTTCCCTCCTCTTTGAAGAGTAGTCAGATATCTGTGTTCAGGTTTTTGTACAGCCTCTTCTACACTTTGTATCACTGTGTTTCTAGAGCACAGTAGTAGAGACCTGTGTCTGCCAGGGTTAGTGTCTTTATGGTCAGTTCAGTTGAGTTTTCTGATGTTATGGATTCATATCTTATCTTATCTGGGATATATTCATCACTACTAGCTCCTCTAGCTCCTTTCTAGAGTATAAACTGAGGTGCCTGAAGGTCTGAATGATGTCTGTACCAGTGAAGTGTAGGAGAGTTGATCGTTGTCTCATATTCACATCTGAGTGAGACAGATTCTCCTTCTCTTTTACTGACTGCATTCCTTACAGGATAGATTTTGTATCCAGCTATTAATCCTGAAAAAAAGTAGAGAAAATGAAGTCATTAGACTAACATTGTTCATGAGGCTGAGAGGAGAAGACAGTGAAAAATGTCAACTGTATATTGTTACTCTGGACAGAAAAAGTTCAACTGTTCAGAGATTTCAGCTCTAAAATGCAGTTTATATAAATCTTTAGAAAATAATAAAACCATGTTGTTCTTTGTATCTTACCAAAGAAAAGAGCATCAAGAATAATCCACAGCCAATGTTTCATCTCTACAACAAGGTTTAAATCAACAGGAGAAACTAGCTGATGTTCAACATTCAGTCTGAGAATTGTTCTCTTCACAGCAGCACTTATTATTGACTGAATGGTTGAACACAGTGCAGAAGTAGTGCACCTCCTACTTGATAATGTTGCCCTCTAGTGGAGGTACAAAGTTCAGTACAACAGTGTAGAAAAAAGTCTTCCAGCAGCTTGTCAGTGTGTCAGCTTGTGTTTTTGTACAGAGACTGTGGGTTTGCTGTCACTGTGGGCCTCACAGCACAGTAGTACAGAGCAGAGTCTGTCACTGCAGCAGAGGAGATCTGAAGAATAATTTTGGTTTTATCCTCACTCAAGGAAACAGACAGTCTAGAGTTTGTTTCATTTTGCGTTCCCAAGTGAAAGATGATGAACTCTGGTGGTTTTCCTGGATATTGTCGATACCAGTAAAACTGATCACCACCAGTCGCTTGTTTGGAGTATCTGTAGGATAGAGTAACAGAGCTGCCTTCTAAACTGTCCTTTTCTTTCTCTACTGGAGTGAGTTCTTCACAGCTGACACCTAAAGGAAGAGATAACTCTATTATTTAATATAGAAACAGACTCAATAAATGATTCACATTCATATGTCATTGGAATAAAACTTTTTCATGCTGCATAATCTAACATACCTGTGAGGATGGAGAGAAACATCAGAGAAAACACACAATGCTGCAGTGACAGCATGTTGAATAAAGGTAATGTTGATGGATTGTGTATTGAACTCTGTTAAATAGAGAAGTTCCTCTCTCTTCTATAGTTCATTAACAGCTTAGCTCCTCCCTGACTCTCTCTGTAAAATGATTCTAGACTACATCATGAAAAATATTGAAGTTTTACAGTGTGTGACTCCCTCTGGTGGATGTTGTGGAGTATTGTGTTGTCTTTGCTCCAAAGGTTTTTGTACAGAGTTTTGGTGTTTCCTGTCACTGTGGGCCTCAGAGCACAGTAGTACACAGCAGAGTCAGACACTTCAGCTGAGATGATCTCCAGTTTAACATGTTTCTTTGACTTGTCAATGTGAGCTGAGAAATCAGAACCAGTTGGATAAGTCAATCCTCCCTCTGTGATGGAGAGCAGGAACTCTGGTCTGGATCTCTGGTATTGTCGGTACCACTGGATATTGTTGATAACACCCTCATATGTACAGGTCAGGTTGATGTTTCTGCCCTCTGCAACATGTTCTTCAGTACTTTCTGGCTTTATGCTATTCATGGAACCCAGGGCTGCAAAATGAGTATTATTCACGTCAGTTATCATTAACTTACACAGATAAACCTTTAGTTATGAAATATCTTGTTAATACAGCAGGTTATATGAGACTTTGATCTCTGTTCTAACACTCACCTATAAAGGGAGAGAAAAGTAAAAACAGGTAAAGCAACATGTCTTTGGAGTTGTTAAAGCCAAACAGACAGCAGATGAGCAATGTTCTTTGAACTTTGTTAGCAGCAGCTACAGCCAGGTTGCCGGTGCAGGTGGGTGTAAACAGCGTTCACAGCTTTAGTCAGTCTCCTCCCTAACTCCTCCCCAGCTCCTCCCTCTCATCTAAAAATCCTCACATCCGTTTTTAATGCAACCAAGATGGCAGCGCCCGTAACAGCAAACTCGACATCTCAGAGCTGCTCTGCACAAACCAATGGGTGACGTCACACACACTCTGTCCATTAATATTAACAGTCTATGTTTTCAATGTGTTACGTTTTATGCTTTTTTCTGAATGTTTCTTGAATGTAAAGTGACAGTTTAGTATCTTTGGTCCTCTGTAGCAGTTTGAGGTCAAATTCAAAGATGGTGAAGTTGTTGAAGCTTCTGTTTTCATTAAATTCTTAAGTTAGTAAAACCTTTGGTGGTAAAAATGTGATTCAACTGAGTTCTTCTATGAATAATGATATTTCATAGTTTTATTGGTTAGTGTTTCAGTGTCTATTTGGGATGCAGATCAACATGTTGAACAATGGAAGGAGCTCATTGTGGCCTAATGGCCCACAGGATATGAAGAGGATTTAGTAGGTAAGTCAGTGTCCATTTATTTGTTGTCATGGTGTCTTGTGTTTGAACCATCATACAGTTGGTTTGTCATTGATGTGGATTTGCTGCTCATGTGAATCCTCCCACAGTGTTACATTAGCAGCTGTAACCACAGGGACTCTGATAAAACTGGAATAATCAGAATCCATCTGATAGGAAGCTGTGGTTTGAATACCACTTCCCTCCTCTTTGAAGAGTAGTCAGATATCTGTGTTCAGGTTTTTGTACAGCCTCTTCTACACTTTGTATCACTGTGTTTCTAGAGCACAGTAGTAGAGACCTGTGTCTGCCAGGGTTAGTGTCTTTATGGTCAGTTCAGTTGAGTTCAATGTTGTTTGGGATTCATATCGCTTTTCTGGGATATATTCATATTCGGATGAGTCTCTTGCTCCTTTCCAATGTATAAACTGAGGTGCCTGAATATCTGAATGATGTCTGTACCAGTAAAGGTAGACTTCGTCGTCATTTGTCCCATAGTCACATCTGAGAGAGACAGATTCTCCTTCTCTTTTACTGACATCATTTTCTACAGGAGAGATTTTGTCTCCAGCTATTAGTCCTGAAAAAAGGAAAGTAGAGAAAATGAAGTCATTAGACTAACATTGTTCAAGAGGCTCAGAGGAGTAGACAGTGGAAAATGTCAACTGTACAATGTTACTGTGGACAGAAAGAGCTCAACTATTCAGAGATTTCTGCTCTGAACTGCAGTTTATATAAATCTTTACAAAATAATAAAACCATGTTGTTCTTTGTATCTTACCAAAGAAAAGAGCAGCAAGAATAATCCACAGCCAATGTTCCATCTCTACAACAAGGTTTAAATCAACAGGAGAAACTAGCTGATGTTCAACATTCAGTCTGAGAATTGTTCTCTTCACAGCAGCACTTATTATTGACTGAATGGTTGAACACAGTGCAGAAGTAGTGCACCTCCTACTTGATAATGTCGCCCTCTAGTGGAGGTATAAACTTCAGTACAACAGTGTAGAAAAAAGTCTTCCAGCAGCTTGTCAGTGTGTCAGCTTGTGTTTTTGTACAGAGACTGTGGGTTTGCTGTCACTGTGGGCCTCACAGCACAGTAGTACAGAGCAGAGTCTGTCACTGCAGCAGAGGAGATCTGAAGAATCATGTTTGATGTATCCTCACTTTCATAAACAGACAGTCCAGAGTTTGTTACATTTTGCGTTCCATAGTGAAAGATGAGAAAATCTGGTGGTTTTCCTTAATATTGACGATACCAGAAGACATAATCATCATATATCTCTTGTTTGGAGTATCTGTAGGACACAGTAACAGTGCTGCTTTCTAAACTGTTCTCTTCTTTCTTGAAATGGAGTGAGTTCTTCACAGCTGACAACTAAAGGAAGATATAACTTTATTTTTTCATGTAGAAACTGACTCAATAAATGTTTCACATTCAAATGTTATTGGAATAATACTTTTTCATGCTTCATAATCTAACATACCTGTGAGTATTGTGTTGTCTTTGCTCCAAAGGTTTTTGTACAGAGTTTTGGTGTTTCCTGTCACTGTGGGCCTCACAGCACAGTAGTACACAGCAGAGTCAGACACTTCAGCTGAGATGATCATCAGATTAACTTGATTTTTCTCCTTATTCAGTGTAGCATTCAGTCGAGGGTGAGGAGGTGTTGCTTCCACTACTGAAGGCGATGTTGTATCAGTGATCAGGAGAAGGAACTGAGGAGCTGATCCAGGATCCTGTCGATACCACTGGAGATTTTCAGCTTTAACTGAATAGGTACAGGACAGAGTAACACTACGGCCCTCTGATGAAAAGACTTCAGCACTGCTGGCAGTAATATCATCTTCCATCGTGTTACCTAGTGAGGAAAACAACATGTTAGATTTACACTTCTGTTCCAAAGTCACATATCTAACGTTTGAAAAACATCACACTTATTAGTGATACAGTGATGACATCTAGATTTGTATCTTTGAAATGTTAAAGTTTGAACTAAAATCTGAACTGGATCCATAAAACTTTGAAAATGTCTTTGTATTTCAGGATTTATAATCATAAAGATACATACCTATGAGAGTGAAGCAGAACAGAATTGCAGTGAGTTTTTCCATGTCTGCAGAGGTGAAATGCTGTTTATGAATGTTCAGGATGAATACGTTTTGTGAGTTGTTTGGTCTGATGTTCACAGCTGGAATCAAACAGTTCTCTGTCATGAAGACACCTCTGCAGTCAGTAGGAGGAGACTCAGATGTTGAATTAGTTTCATTCCTCCAAGTCTTCATCACAAACTGTGTTTCATTAGTGAAAAGAATCCAGACTGTCTCATAAAATACAATGAAGTTTATCAGTGTGTGACTCCCTCTGGTGGATGTTGTGGAGTATTGTGTTGTCTTTGCTCCAAAGGTTTTTGTACAGAGTTTTGGTGTTTCCTGTCACTGTGGGCCTCAGAGCACAGTAGTACACAGCAGAGTCATAAGGTTTAGCTGAGGAGATCTGCAGATCTATTTTGGTTTTATCCTCACTCACTGAAACAGACAGTCCAGATTTTGTTTCATTTTGCGTTCCCAAGTGAAAGATGATGAACTCTGGTGGTTTTCCTGGATATTGTCGATACTAGAAGAAATAATCACCACCAGTTGGTTGTTTGGAGTATCTGTAGGACAGAGTAACAGAGCTGTCTTCTAAACTGTTCTCTTCTTTCTCGACTGGAGTGAGTTCTTCACAGCTGATACCTAGATGTAGTAAAAGACATAATAAATGATTCACATTAAGATGTTAAAAACTTGTTAATGCTGCATAATCTAACATACCTGTTGGAATGGAAATAAACATCAGAGAAAACACACAATGCTGCAGTGACAGCATGTTGAATAAAGGTAATGTTGATGGTTTGTGTGTTGAACTCTGTTGAATATAGAAGTTCCTCTCTCTTCTATAGTTCAGTAACAGCTCAGCTCCTCCCTGAGTCTCTCTGTTCAGTGATTCTAGACTACATCATGAAAAATGTTGAAGTTTAACAGTGTGTGACTAACTCTGGTGGATGTTGTGGAGTATTGTGTTGTCTTTGCTCCAATGGTTTTTGTACAGAGTTTTGGTGTTTCCTGTCACTGTGGGCCTCAGAGCACAGTAGTACACAGCAGAGTCAGACAGCTGAAGCTTCTGGATCTTCAGAGGAACTGATGTCTTGTTGATTGTAGCATCATCTGTCTTTCTGGAAATCTGGAGCATTATCTTTTGAGTTTGAGTAACGCTTCAGCATGTACTTTGGGAAATCATTTATTTCTTGTTTGTACCAGAATAAAGATGGACTTGGATCAGTTGTCCCAAATGTACAGTCAAGAGTAACTGTCTCTCCTTCAGTAGTAATGACATCTCCTGTAGGCTGGATCACTCTGTCTTCTCCTTTACACTCTGGGGAAGAAGAGAACATGCAGAGGAAGAGATGAATCAATAAAGATGATTGATTAAAGGAGAACAATCAGTATTTTAAATAGTTACCTAGCCAGAGAGTCAGAATCAGGATGTTAGTCAGCCAGTGTTTCATGTCTGCAGTGAGAGGGGAGGAGAGAGAGGAAGAGCATTGATACTCTGATGGATCTGGGCCTTCACATCATTGGTTCTTCCTATTACAGTTTTTCTCAATTGCCAAAACACAATTTCTGAAACCTTGCTCCATTTTCTAAAACATTAAACACAAAACCTCATCTTCAAGCACTATTTACAAAACCTCGGACTCCTCTCGCAAAATTAAACTTTCGCCTCAAAACAGTTTTACCTGTGATCAAAATCAAACACTGCTCTCAAATCATAAACAACGTGATCAAAATGATATTCATTATCAAGCAGTCAGTAAACAATACACCAAAAAATAGAAAACACGTTGTTCAAAACATATAGTTCTCAGGAAGAAGTACATTTTTAATCTCAAAACAAATTTATATATTTTTCCTTCATTGTCTTTAGATGAACGAAAACATGTTCTATCATAGTAGCTCAAAATTGATCAGCAATTACTACTCTGATTTGCTCTTTTCATTTTTTTTTGTTCTTCCTCCTCCTTGTACCCCTATTTCTACAGTCCTGTACCCTGCATCTCACAAACTTGTCCTTTGTCTCTGTGATACTGTAATTCTTGTTATATGTTGTTATAAACCTGCAACCAGTCAAAATCTATTGAGCAGTCAGTACTGTTAAAGTAACAAATGGATAGCACAATGTTCAGGGCCATACACTTTATTCATTGTACATTATACAGCCTACAATGCACTGTACTACAGTATATAATACTAAAAGAGACAAAAATCAAAGGAGTAAACATGTGATCACTGTGTTTCTTCTTGTCTTTGGGCTGGGTCAGGCCAGAGCACTTCGTCGACATCACAAGCAATATTGTCCCTCCTGAGGCAACGGGGGAAGAAGCCTCTTGTGTGCCGTATCCATCCCTGACACCTCGCATACGCACTCCTCCTCGTCTTCATCCTCTCACATTGTTTCTTCTATCCATTCTCAGACTTTCTCCTTCCCACCTTCAACAACCTGTTTGCTCTCTGAACTGGCTTATATTGGTTGTGTCACATCATTTGAAACAAGTGAAATCAATTTTGAGTGGTTGTGTTCAATCGATGACGTTTTCTCTATTTGTATTTGATTGTTGCAACTTGTGTTTACCAGTATGGATGACATGTGTGTTTGAGTACAGAATGTGTTTTGAGAATGAGAATGTGTTTAGAGTTTGGCTGAAAAGTCTACGTGAGATTTGCAAATTGTGTTGTACCATGTGAAATGGTTTAAGGTATTGACAACAGACTGCACAAGTATCTAAATGAGTTCAGGCAACTGAGAACTTTGTTCAGCCAATGGGTTTTAGTGTTTTAGCAAATGAGAAAAACTGTAATAACAGTTGATTCAAGAAATAAATGTAAATGAATTTATAGGTGAAACAAGTTTCAATTATTATACTTGTTCCTCTTTCAGTTTGGGGAAAGGTATCAAGTCTTTCAAGTCAAAGGTCTCAAGTCCAAGTGAAGTCATGAGTCATTGGTGTTGAAGTCCAAGTGGAGTTGCAAGTCTTTTCTTCTTGAGTAGTATAATGGCTAAGCCTTAAAACTTAAAGCCACTGAGGGGCTGCTATACGGACTTGAAACAAACAGTCTATGGCTAGTAAACTAGATGGCGCGCTCTGTTCTTACCTTACACCGCTCAGTAGCCTACTGCGTTTTGATGGTCATTTTTTGATCACTATGTTCTTCAAATGAACGTGCAAGAATCCATGTGTCCATTAAACTCCATCAACAAACATGTACACATCCCCATGAGTGTTGCGGTGTGTAGCAATTTGATGCGGTCAAAAACTATTTGTGCTCCTCCGATTAACAGCACCCCCTGTTATCTTAGGGCAGTGGTGGCCTAGAGGTTAGAGAGCTTGTGACCGAGAGGTCGTCGGTTCAATCCCCAGACCAACAGGATAAAATCTGGGTGGGAAAGTGAAAGTGTCCCTCATTACCACCACTGAGTTGCCCTTGAGCAAGGCCCTTAACCCCAACCGCTCCAGTGGAGCTGCTCAGTGGCCAGCAGATCAGACTGTGGTTGTGCTGGGCAGCTTCCAGGTGTGAATGTGTGCAACTGTGTGAATGTGATCAGGGCGTTGCTGCAAAAGAGAGGCTGCCTCTCAGTGAACCTCCCCTGAATAAATAAAGGTTAAATAAAAAAAACCTGGTGACACCAGTGGACAATTTGTGTCCTACAAAAAATGAAAATGGCTCTAACATGTAGTGTCTAAATTCATCAAATTTGTGACTTAAGTCTGCGCCTTTTGTTAAGGGACTCTAAACATTTACATCATATTTAGCATATGTAGTGATTGTCATGAGTCTCAAAGATTGTATTGGAGAAGACAACAGGATGTCTGTTAAGTAACACTTATCAACAATGACAAACAAACTGTAGAGAAAAATATCTTTCTTGTCATTTTTGTTTTTGTTTTTGTGATTCTTAACAAGAGTTAAGAACCACAAAAACAATGAACTGGACTACATCTTTTTTATGAAGTTGTAAGCACAAATAATCATTGTATTTCATTGTATACAATGAAATATTGCATTTATTCAGTGATTTATGTTATGTGTATATGTTCAGTGAGGAGCTGTCAGGTTTTTGTACAGAGACTGTGGGTTTGCTGTCATTGTGGGCCTCACAGCACAGTAGTACAGAGCAGAGTCTGTCACTGCAGCAGAGGAGATCTGAAGAACCATTTTGGTTTTATCATCACTCACTGAAGCAGACAGTCCAGAGTTTGTTTGATTTTGCGTTACCAAGTGAACGATGAGGAACTCTGGTGGTTTTCCAGGATATTGTCTATACCAGAAAAAATAATCAGTATATTCAGCTTGTTTGGAGTATCTGTAGGACAGAGTAACAGAGCTGTCTTCTAAACTCTTCTCTTCTTTCTCAGCTGGAGTGAGTTCTTCACAGCTGATACCTAAAGGAAGAGATAACTATTATTTCATGTTGTAAAATACTTTATACATGATTCACATTCAGATGTTATTAGAATAAAAGTTTTCATGCTGCATAGTCTAACGTACCTGTGAGGATGGAAAGAAACATCAGAGAAAACAAACAATGCTGCAGTGACAGCATGTTGAATAAAGGTAATGTTGATGGTTTGTGTATTGAACTCTGTTGAATATAGAAGTTCCTCTCTCTTCTATAGTTCAGTAACAGCTCAGCTCCTCCCTGAGTCTCTCCGTATCCTCGTAGCTCTGTATTTTCACTTCTCTCAGTTACACTACTAAGGTAAAGTGATTCTAGACTACATCATGAAAAATGTGTAGTTTAACAGTGTGTGACTCCCTCTAGTGGATGTTGTGGAGTATTGTGTTGTCTTTGCTCCAAAGGTTTTTGTACAGAGTTTTGGTGTTTCCTGTCACTGTGGGCCTCAGAGCACAGTAGTACACAGCAGAGTCAGACAGCTGAAGCTTCTGGATCTTCAGAGGAACTGATCTTAACCTGGAATTGTGTGTAGATGAAAATCTCTCCCTGAACTCGTCTGGTGTGTTCCCTTCATCCCCTTGAATGCGCATCAGAATGAATTTGGGGCTGTTGTTTCCATCCTGTTTGTACCAGAAGAGATAATTAGTAGTAGTTGAACTGCTGTTATATTGACAGCCAAGTGTTACTGCCTCTCCTTCAGTAGCAGTCACATCTCCTTTTGGTTGCAGCACGTTGTCTTTTTGTGCTCTGCATTCTGTAAAACAGCAACAAACAGAATCAGTGTGCTGTTAAAGAATCATATCAATGTTGGATTGATATCAATGAAACAGAGTTGTGTTCATACCAAGGCTCATAGCAGCCAGCAACACTGAGATGAACAGAGGCTTCATATCTGCAGTGTGGAGTAACTCTGAGCTACAGCAAGTATAAAGAAGGCTGTGATCTCTCTGTTTAGTCTTCATCAACACTAAGTTGGTGGATTAGAAGGAGGAACCTGATCACAGTGACAGGACTCATTCACAGCCCTGGGTTATTCCCCCTACTGACAACTTTACACCTAACACTTTTTGTGTCTCTCTCCTTTCTTAGTGTAACTGTTCTTGTATGAAGTGGTCTTTGTATTTTTCAGCTGACATGGTTCCTGTTTTACAGCTGGTGCAGATTCACTTTGTTGTCGAACGTATAAAAGGTGGTAATTATAGTGAACATGTACATGCCTTTTAATATTAATTCATAGAAAATTTGAAAGTAAACTGAGTTAATATTTCAACATGTTACGTTTCATGCTTTTTTCAGAATGTTTCTTGAATGTAAAGTGACAGTTTAGTATCTTTTGGTCCTCTGCAGCCTTTGAAGTCAAATTCAAAGATGGTGAAGTTGTTGGAGAAGCTTCTGTTTTCATGAAATTCTTATGTTAGTAAAAATGTGATTCTACTGAGTTCTTCTGTGAATTATGATGTCATGGAATATAAACTTAGAGCAGTAGTGGTAGTGTGCACTGAACTGAAAAGAATGAGGTGACCGCACTCTGCTGATACTCCCATACATTTACACAGGCTAAGGATTTATCTAATAGGTTCCTCAGCAGAGGGCACAAACAAGAGTGGGTAAATACTGCAATGGAACGTTTTGACAACATCTCACAAGATGAATGCCTTCGGGCTACAAAAAAGAGCACTGGTAAGAAGACTAATGCCCCCATGTGTTGCGTAAAATACTCCCCACTGGGTCTTTTAGTGTAATAAGTCTGTCCAAAAACACTGGCACATCATTGATTCAGATCCCAGTCTAAAAAAAATGTTCCCAGATAAGCGGAGTATGGATTTTTTTAGCGTGCAGCTAACCTAAGAGAACTCCTACCGCCTGTGCCAGATGGAAATTCTAGGTGTGGCAGCTATGTACAGTGTTCATACACTCATAAATGTAAAACGTTCAACCACCCGCACACTGGCAAAGTGACACACATTAGTGGTGCTATCACCTGTACCACCACACATGTCATATACATGATCGTTTGTCCTTGCGGCCTGGCATATGTGGGCAAAAACATGCGTGCGTTGCGCACGAGGATCTGTGAACATAGGAGCAGCATTAGAACGGGGGACGAACACAGTCCCGTAGCTGCCCACTTTAAGCGAACTGGTCACAATGTTAGTGCATTGAGAAATGTTGCGGTGGAGTATGTTAAGAACCCTCCAAGAGGGCGTGATCATGGCAGAGAGAAACTTTTTGGATTTATTACCTCAACACAATGTCTCCAAACAGGTTAAATGAAGAATTTGATAGAAATCCTTTTGTGTAATGTCTTTTTTGTGATATTGTGTGTGGGATTGGTCTAATGTGAAAAATAGTGTAAATGTGGGATAGTGGAGCACATGATGTAATTTTCTTCATTTTTTCATTGTCTGTGTGCAGATTGTGTATATGTAATTTTATCACTAGTGGTTTTATGTGGTGACTATGGTAAAGGTGGCACTTAGGCCCATCAAGGCCTTGGTAATCAGTTTAAATGAGCTCAGCTGATTGCAGTTTGTGCCCTATGTCCATGCTTGAGCCACTGATATATGCTTTTTGACTTAGGAAGACCCAGCAGGGGTTGAAACATTGCAGCACAATAAACTTATGGGAGTATCAGCAGAGTGTGGGCATTTCATTCTTTTCAATGGAATATAAACTGCCAGTGATATCAGAGTTTAATTATTTAGTGTTTCAGTGTCTATTTGGGATGCAGATCAACATGTTGAACAATGGAAAGAGCTCATTGTGGCCTAATGGCCCACAGGATATGAAGAGGATTTAGTAGGTAAGTCAGTGTTCATTTATTTGTTGTCATGGTGTCTTGTGTTTGAACCATCATACAGTTGGTTTGTCATTGATGTGGATTTGCTGCTCATGTGAATCCTCCCACAGTGTTACATTAGCAGCTGTAACCACAGGGACTCTGATAAAACTGGAATAATCAGAATCCATCTGATAGGAAGCTGTGGTTTGAATACCACTTCCCTCCTCTTTGAAGAGTAGTCAGATATCTGTGTTCAGGTTTTTGTACAGCCTCTTCTACACTTTGTATCACTGTGTTTCTAGAGCACAGTAGTAGAGACCTGTGTCTGCCAGGGTTAGTGTCTTTATGGTCAGTTCAGTTGTTTTCACTGTTGTTTTGGATTCATATCGCTTATCTGGTATATAATCGAATGTGTTGTCTTTTGCTCCTTTCCAGAGTATAAACTGATGTGCTTGAAGGTCAGAATGATGTCTGTACCAGTAAAGTGCAGGAATATTTGATGTTGTCTCATATTCACATTTGAGTGTAACAGAATATTCTTCTCTTTCACTGACTTCATGCGGTTTTACAGGAGAGATTTTGTTTCCAGTTATCATTCCTGAAAAAAGTAGAAAAAATGAAGCCATCAGACTAACATTGTTCATGAGGCTGAGAGGAAAAGACAGTGGGAAATATGAACTCTACATTTTTACTCTGGACAGAAACAGTTCAACTATTCAGAGATTTCTGCTCTGAACTGCAGTTTATATAACTATTTAGAAAATAATGAAACCATGTTGTTCTTTGTATCTTACCAAAGAAAAGAGCAGCAAGAATAATCCACAGCCAAAGTTCCATCTCTACAACAAGGTTTAAATCAACAGGAGAAACTAGCTGATGTTCAACATTCAGTCTGAGAATTGTTCTCCTCACAGCAGCACTTATTATTGACTGAATGGTTGAACACAGTGCAGAAGTAGTGCACCTCCTACTTGATAATGTCGCCCTCTAGTGGAGGTACAATGTTCATTACAACAGTGTAGAAAAAAAGTCTTCCAGCAGCTTGTCAGTGTGTCAGCTTGTGTTTTTGTACTGAGACTGTGGGTTTGCTGTCAGAATCAGATGATGCTTTTCTTCAGACAGTTTCGTAGAGAACCTTGTGTCCAATGTCAGATATTCAGCTTCTTTTGTAATGTTCATCCCTGAGATGAATAATATGAACTCTGGTGTTTTTCCTGGATATTGTTGATGCCAGTAAAACTGATCAGCACCAGTTGCTTGTTTGGAGTATCTGTAGGACAGAGTAACAGAGCTGTCTTCCAAGCTGTTCACTTCATTTTTGACTGGATTGAGTTCTTCACAGCTGACACCTAAAGGAAAAAAACTTTTATATAATGTTGTAAAAGACTTATTCACAATCAGATGTTATCAGGTTTCAATTTTTTCAAGCTGCATAGTCTAACATACCTGTGAGGATGGAAAGAAACATCAGAGAAAACACACAATGCTGCAGTGACAGCATGTTGAATAAAGGTAATGTTGATGGTTTGTGTATTGATCTCTGTTGAATATAGAAGTTCCTCTCTCTTCTATAGTTCAGTAACAGCTCAGCTCCTCCCTGAGTCTCTCTGTCTCCTCGTAGCTCTGTATTTCACTTCTCTCATTTACACTTCTAAGGTAAAGTAATTCTAGACTCATCATATTGAAGTTTAACAGTGTGCGACGCCCTCTAGTGGATGTTGTGGAGTATTGCACTGCCTGGGGGACTCACAACTACTTTAGGATCCCACAATTACAGATTTGTTTAGTACTTTATAGTAATTATAGTAGAATTGTATATATGTGACACCTACCTATATAATATATGACATGTAGGCTATGAATTTCTGTAAACTGCTGAGAGAGAGAGAGAGAGAGAGAGAGAGAGAGAGAGAGAGAGAGAGAGAGAGAGAGAGAGAGAGAGAGAGAGAGAGGGAGAGAGAGAGAGAGAGAGAGAGAGAGAGAGAGAGAGAGAGAGAGAGAGAGAGGGAGAGAGAGAGAGATAGAGAGAGAGAGAGAGAGAGAGAGAGAGAGAGTCTGATTACCTCCGCTGTCTGAAAACTCCTGTGTTCTGAACGACACGTCAACGTAGTATGTGAAGGCATTTCATCATCTGCTGTCTTAGTTTGTAATCCCGTGTGTCTTCTTGCTAATAACACCTGTTTTCGTCATCTCTGAGATGATTTTCGACCCTTTTCGACGCACTTCTTTCGACATTCTGAACCACCGCGGAAATGTCAGAGCGCGTCACATGACCATTCTAAGCAAATCACGTTGTCAGAAATTGGCATCAGCCAATGAGATTGCGCATTTAGAGTTAAATCCCCCCTTTTACTTTCATGATTGGTTGCTGATGAAAAGGAAATGACCATATTTGGATCCGACAGCATTATAGAGTAGAGAGAGAGCTTTCCAACGGTATATGTGATGACAGGGTGCAGACAGCGATCGCGGAGCAGCGGGATGATTTAGAACGCCAACTTTTGTTGAATTTACGACCCAAATGTGTATTTTTGACTTTTTTTCACCACAAGTCTGAAAGAAGACATGTTATTAAAGACAAATAGCCCAAAATCTCAAAATTGACCGGTGAAAAAAAAACAATGTTTTTGCCTGCCATGTCTCGCCTTAAAGGCAAGGCAGCTTTATTTGTATAGCACATTTCAGCAACAGGGCAATTCAAAGTGCTTTACATGAAAACAGATTAAAACATTTAAAACAGATAAAATACGAGAATAAAAGTTACAGTGCAGTATAAGAAATGAAACATTGAAGAGCAATTAAAACAGTTAAATATATACAAGCAGATAAAATAGGAATTTCTCTTCATATGCTTATATAGATTGTCATACAGTGTCAACAATGCAACTTCAGTATAAGAAATGAACAGTTATTTAAAGAAAGGCAACATCAAAAAGATAGGTCTTCAGCCTTGATTTAAAAGAACTGAGAGTTGAGGCAGACCTGCAGTTTTCTGGGAGTTTGTTCCAGATATGTGGAGCATAAAAACTAAATGCTGCTTCCCCCTGTTTAGTTCTGACTCTGGGGACAACAAGCAGACCTGTCCCAGACGACCTGAGAGGTCTGGGTGGGTCATAGTGTACTAGCAGATCAGAAATGTATTTTGGCCCTAAACCGTTTAGTGATTTATAAACCAGCAAAAGTATTTTGAAATCAATTCTTTGAGGCACTGGAAGCCAGCGTAGAGACTTCAGTACTGGAGTGATGTGATCCACTTTCTTGGTCTTAGTGAGGACTCGAGCAGCAGCGTTCTGAATCAGCTGCAGCTGTCTGATTGATTTTTTAGGGAGACCTGTAAAGACACTGTTACAGTAGTCAAGTCTACTGAAGATTAAAGCATGGACAAGTTTTTCCAAGTCCTGCTGAGACATAAGTCCTTTAACCCTTGATATATTTTTAAGGTGGTAATAGGCTGACTTTGTAATTGTCTTAATGTGGCTGTTAAAATTCAGGTCTGAGTCCATGACTACACCAAGATTTCTGGCTTTGTCTGTTGTTTTTAACATTATTGTTTGAAGCTGAGTGCTGACTTTTAATCGTTCCTCTTTTGCTCCAAAAACAACCACCTCAGTTTTTTCTTCATTTAATTTAAGAATGTTCTGGCACATCCAGTCGTTAATTTGTTCAATGCACTTAGTCAGTTGTTGTATTGGACTATAGTCCCCTGGCGATAAGGTTATGTAAATTTGTGTGTCATCTGCATAACTATGGTAACTTATTTTGTTGTTTTCCATAATTTGAGCCAGTGCAAGCATGTAGCATGTTAAACAGGAGAGGCCCCAGAACGGAGCCATGGGGAACGCCGCACGTCATATTTGTATGCTCAGATGTATAATTCCCTATAGACACAAAGTAGTCCCTATTCTTTAAATAAGACTCAAACCACTTTAGTACTGAGCCAGAAATGCCAACCCAGTTTTCCAATCGGTCTAGTAATATGTCATGATTGACCGTATCAAATGCAGCACTGAGATCAAGTAATACTAAGACTGAAATTAAAGACTTTAACAAGAGCTGTCTCAGTGCTGTGGTGTGGTCGAAAACCCGACTGGAAGGCATCAAAACTGTTGTTTAGTGACAAGAAAAGGTTGAGTTGTTGAGAAACCGTTTTTTCAATGATTTTACTTAAAAATGGAAGGTTTGATATCGGCTTATAGTTGCTCATTAGTGAGATGTCTAGATTGTGCTTTTTTAAGAGTGGCTTAATGACAGTTTTCAGGGCCTGTTGGAAGATACCTGAGAGAAGAGACGTGTTTACAATCTGTAACGGAGAACAATCAGTAGTTTAAATAGTTACCTAGCCAGAGAGTCAGAATCAGGATGTTAGTCAGCCAGTGTTTCATGTCTGCAGTGAGAGGGGAGGAGAGAGAGGAAGAGCATTGATACTCTGATGGATCTGGGCCTTCACATCATTGGTCCTTCCTCTTTATCATCTGTTGAGGAACTCTCAACACTTTGTAATTTATCTGAAGTTTAACAGTGTGTGACTCCCTCTAGTGGATGTTGTGGAGTATTGTGTTGTCTTTGCTCCAAAGGTTTTTGTACAGAGTTTTGGTGTTTCCTGTCACTGTGGGCCTCAGAGCACAGTAGTACACAGCAGAGTCAGACACCTTAGCTGAGATGATCTCCAGATCAACACGTTTAGTTTTCTTGTCAATGTGAGCTGAGAAATCAGAACCAGTTGGATGAATCAATCCTCCCTCTGTGATGTAGAGCAGGAACTCTGGTCTGGATCTCTGGTATTGTCGGTACCACTGGATATTGTTGATAACACCCTCATATGTACAGGTCAGGTTGATGTTTCTGCCCTCTGCAACATGTTCTTCAGTACTTTCTGGGTTTATGCTGTTCATGGAACCCAAGGCTGCAAAATGAGTATTATTCACGTCAGTTATCATTAACTTACACAGATAAACCTCTAGTTATGAAATATCTGGTTAAAACAGCAGGTTATATGAGACTTTGATCTCTGTTCTAACACTCACCTATAAAGGGAGAGAAAAGTAAAAACAGGTAAAGCAACATGTCTTTGGAGTTGTTAAAGCCAAACAGACAGCAGATGAACAATGTTCTTCCACTGCAGTAGAATGAAAAACTAAACAGCCTCTCTGATGTGCAGCCCTTCTTCTCAAATTTAAGCTGATTGGGCTTTTAGTTCCTCAAACATTTCTGCTCTGGAGACAGAAATTATCTCATTGGTTGAGTTAAACGTCTGTGGGCGGGGCCAGAGAATAACCTTTTGCTGAAAGTTGAAAAGATAAAACAGCAGTGAAGAGAAAGAAGACCTTTGGTGGATGTTTCTGATGTTGGTTGAGTTGTTGTGTGATTATCTTAAAGTTTATCAGTGTGTGACTCCCTCTGGTGGATGTTGTGGAGTATTGTGTTGTCTTTGCTCCAAAGGTTTTTGTACAGAGTTTTGGTGTTTTCTGTCACTTTGGGCTTCACAGCACAGTAGTACACAGCAGAGTCAGATAACGGAAGCTTCTGGATCAGCTTGTTTTTTTCTGCAGAGACTGTGGGTTTGCTGTCACTGTGGGCCTCACAGCACAGTAGTACAGAGCAGAGTCTGTTACTGCAGCAGAGGAGATCTGCAGATCCACACAAAGCTTTTCTTCAGACAGTCTAGTAGAGAACCTTGTGTCTGATTGTAGAGACTCTCCTGGTCTGGTAAATCTAAGCCCTGAAATGTACAGGAGAAACTCTGGTGGTTTCATAACAGAAGTAATGATCCGTAGCAGTTATAGTCTTGGAGTATCTGTAGGACAGGGTTACAGTTACAGAGCTGCCTTCTAAACTTTTGTCTTCTTTCTCGACTGGAGTGAGTTCTTCACAGCTGACACCTAAAGGAAGAGATCACTTTTCATTTTTAAACATTTTCAATAAATGAATCAGTTATAAAACATTCACATCAAACACAGAAAATGCTGAATATTACTTGCCTGCTATAATTGAAATATACAGTAGAGAAATTGCACAATTATCCAATGACAGCATTCTGGATAAAGTGGTCTGTTTTGTTCATTGATTTATGTTTATTATAGAAGTTCCTCTCTCTTCTATGGTTGAGTTGAACAGCTCAGCTCCTCCCTGAGTCTCTCCATCTCCTCGTAGCTCTGTATTTTCACTTCTTTCTGTTAACTTCTAAGGTAAGTGATTCTAGACTAAATCATATTGAAGTTTAACAGTGTGTAACTCCCTCTAGTGGATGTTGTGAGGTATTCTGTTTCCGTTGCTCCAAAGGTTTTTGTACAGAGACTGTGGGTTTGCTGTCACTGTGGGCCTCAAAGCACAGTAGTACAGAGCAGAGTCTGTCACTGCAGCAGAGGAGATCTGAAGATCCACACGATGCTTTTCTTCAGACAGTTTAATCTGAAATGAATATGATGAAGTCTGGTGGTTTTCCTGGATATTGTCGATACCAGTAAAACTCATCATTACCAGTTGCTTGTTTGGAGTATCTGTAGGACAGAGTAACAGAGCTGCCTTCTAAACTGTTCTCTTCTGTCTCTACTGGAGTGAGTTCTTCACAGCTGATACCTAAAGGAAGAGATAACTGTTATTTAATGGTGTAAAAGACTTATTCACAATCAGATGTTATTAGGATTCAATTGTTTCAAGCTGCATAATCTAACATACCTGTTAGAATGGAAAGAAACATCAGAGAAAACACACAATGCTGCAGTGACAGCATGTTGAATAAAGGTAATGTTGATGGTTTGTGTATTGATCTCTGTTGAATATAGAAGTTCCTCTCTCTTCTATAGTTCAGTAACAGCTCAGCTCCTCCCTGAGTCTCTCTGTCTCCTCGTAGCTCTGTAGTTTCACTTCTTTCAGTTACACTACTGAGGTAAAGTGATTCTAGACTATATCATACTGAAGTTTAACAGTGTGTGACTCCCTCTGGTGGACGTTGTAAAGTATTGTGTTGTCTTTGCACTAAAGTTTTTTGTACAGAGTTTTGGTGTTTCCTGTCACTGTGTGCCTTACAGCACAGTAGTACACAGCAGAGTCAGACACCTTAGCTGAGGAGATGTTCATGTGGATTATTCTCAGATCCTCCACTTCAATTGTCAGTCCAGGGATTGGACTTTTCAATATTCCTCCTTTTCCTAAATGAGAGATGATGAATTCTGGTGTTTTTCTAGAGGCCTGTACTATGAATCAAGATCAACTTGTCCTGGATTTCTTTCAGTTACCTGACTTCACCTAACCTAACAACCACGGTCCCACATAACCTGTATCACAACTCTGGTTAACAACTAGTTCAATCAACCCAGGACTTCCCAATCCAGCGGCGTGTTCACATAAAAGAGGCGGTGTTTGCGCACCATGACCAATCGCAAACATCTACCAGAGCCGCATATTTTACATAAGAAGAGCAAACTATAATTCTACATAAATATGAAGAACACAGACACGGTTTAACAGGCAAAACGCAGGAAGGAAAGCTGGCAAAAAAGCCGACGCTGTTTTGTAAATCACAATGCTTATCAATATCACTTCCAGTGGTGTAGTCCACGTGATAGCTCCAGGATGTCTATATACCCACTTAAAAATGCCCAATGACACGTAACATATTTTCGATTATATTTTTGATAGATTTTGAATTGTTATCCGTGCTTTTTTCTAAGGTAACCTATTTTTTTTTTTTTTTTGCATAAAAGTGTATCGGAATGCAGGAAATGAAGTCGTTGATGCTTAAAACTTCCCTGGGGGAGGACACCCAGACCCCCCACTATGATATGCCCCCCTCCTCCCCCAGATGCAGATTCTGGCCAATATACAGTACAGTACACCCACTACAATACATTAGACTAAACTGGTCACTTCCCCATCAGTCAGGACCAAGATCTGACCATAATTACACTTTTGCTTTCCATAAACTGTCGTTGCTTTAGGCTTTTATTTCAGTTGCAACCCCAGCAGTGGTACGCAATCGTGAGAGAAAGAAAAGAAAAAGCATAAAAACATAATTTAAACCGATGTGCGCATTGGCAACACACAGCTAAAGAAGCCAACAAATAGCCTATAAGTAATTCCCTCCGCTGAAAATCTATCTTTCATAAAGATACCCATCAGGGAATGTTAACAGGGTTGTCAGTCTCTAAATGTTTTAACTTTTATTAGCGCACCTCTCTCTCTCTCTCTCCACCGAGCTCCAACTGATCTTCTAAGAACGGTGACGCCGTTATCAGTCGAGTATTGATTGGTCAGTGGGCGGTGCTTTTATACCAGTTGATCTCTGATCTCCAACTTAACCTGCTCCTGACCAGGTTAGGCATTCAGCATAAGTTACCACGGCGATTGAACCCGATCACAAGTGATCCACCTTCGTAGTACAGAAAACCCTGGGTTGAACCTGAAGTTAGCTCGTTAACGCCAAATCTCGCTTCGTAGTACAGGCCTCTGGATATTGTCGATGCCAGAAGAAATAATAACTAGGTGACAATTCCAAGTATCTGTAGGACAGAGTAACAGAGCTGCCTTCTAAACTGTTCTCTTCTGTCTTGACTGCAGTGAGTTCTTCACAGATGACGCCTAAAGGAAGAGATAACTTCTCATAGCATTTTATAAAACTCATTGATTCAATTGAACAGATATATAAAATACTGAAATTAAAGTGTTCCTCAATGCAGAATCTAACAAACCTGTTAGAATAATGAGAAACATCAGATAAAACACAAAATCCTGCAGTGACAGCATGTTGACTAATAATGTATAGTAATGTTGATGGCTTGTGTATTGAACTCTGTTGAGTATAGAAGTTCCTCTCTCTTCTATATTTCAGTAACAGCTCAGCTCCTCCCTGAATGTCTCTTTCTGCGTGGATCAACTTTTCAGGGTTTACAAACACAAGAACGATGAAGAATTTGAATGAATGTAATTTTATCACTAAATATCTTAGTATAGTTTAATTTGACCTGATTCACAGAATTTTGGGAGGAAAATTCAATCTCAATTCCAGGCGTAATCATTTTTAGAAACACTGTATATTATAAAAACCAGTGGCCACAATTACTACATTTTAATTTAATGTTGAATTACCGATTGTCTGAAAAAACGGAAATAATATCATCCAAACACATGTAAACAGACAATGAGGGGACCAGGGCTTAATTTGAGCCGGAACACAGCAGAACATGTTCTGACATTGGATCCGGAACCTTTTTTATTGGATACGGCACCTGCTGTGTCACTATGAAAAATTAATTGCGTAAATGAAAAAACAAAATTCTGTTTTTGTAGTGTTCAATGTTGTTATCTGTCTTCTTAGGCTTTATTCCTCATTGAAGTACCACACAAATCTTGTGTTTGCATTTTCAATGCGCTTTGAGGGGAATTTTCAGGGTAAAATAGAGGGGGCAGAGGGACTGAGGGAGGGGAAGCACTTTAAGTACACATGCGCTTGTGCTGGTTGAGATTGCTGTTAGCCTCGTTTCACTCAGGGGAGAAATGTCAAAAAGACACCAAAGTTTGCTTAACTTTTTCAAATACGCTGGCCAGTCGGGTCCCAAACAAGCAAAAATCGTTTCCGCCGATCAAGAATGTGGAGACATTACATTTCATCCCCAGGAAGTGCATGTTCTGAAATTAAAATAAACATTGCCCTGATGTACACACAGCATTGTTTAGGTTGTTTTATTCAGAGAAGCTACGTAGGCAGTGTAAATTTTTTTTTTTTGTTCCGTAAACCTCCAACCCCAGTTTTGAGTTGCCGGATCCACCAACCCACTGCGATCCAGGACCTCCCACTTTACAAATTAAGCATTGGAGGGGACCTAGGATTGAACCCTGTGGTACACCACAATGAATCAGCCTTAAGAGAAAAAAACAAACTTATTTTATGAAGATGAGAACAAAACTATGACCTGTTTCTGTGATGCTAACCAGAGTTGAAATAGAGCTCTGTTGGATGTCAAGGGAATTGCTGCTACAATCAGTTATGAGGTATTGTTCATAAACACAATATCCCAAAACACCTCATTATCATCAGTTACTGTTGAATGAAACACTTTCCCTTTCATCTTTAGTGCTTCATTTTCTGTTATTGTCAACTCTACGAAGAATCTAGACTGTGTCATTACATACTGTTCAAAGTTTAAAAGTGTGTGACTCCCTCTAGTGGATGTTGTGGAGTATTGTGTTGTCTTTGCTCCACAGGTTTTTGTACAGAGTTTTGGTGTTTCCTGTCACTGTGGGCCTCAGAGCACAGTAGTACAAAGTAGAGTCAGACAGCTGAAGATTCTGGATCTTCAGAGGAACTGATGTCTTGTTGATTGTAGCATCAAATCTGTCCATCTGGAACTCTGGAGCATTATCTTTTGTGTTTGAGAAACGCTTAAGCATGTACTTTGGGAAATCATTGACTTCTTGTTTGTACCAGAATAAAGATGGACTTAGATAAGTTGTCTCAAATGTACAGTCAAGAGTAACTGTCACTCCTTCAGTAGTAATGACATCTCCTGTTGGCTGGATCACTCTGTCTTCTCCTTTACACTCTGGGGAAGAAAAGAACATGCAGAGGAAGAGATTAAGTAATAAAGATGATTGACTAAAGAAAAACAATCAGTAGTTTAAATAGTTACCTATCCAGAGAGTCAGAATCAGGATGTTAGTCAGCCAGTGTTTCATGTCTGCAGTGAGAGGGGAGGAGAGAGAGGAAGAGCATTGATACTCTGATGGATCTGGGCCTTCACATCATTGGTCCTTCCTCTTTATCATCTGTCGGTTCCAGTCGCTAGTCCTTTGGCAGACCACGCAACCCCCGTCTATTTTTAGACTTTTTATATTTTTATATATTTTATCGCTATTTTTAGACTATGCGATGGGTGTCAAAAAGTGCTGGTTGTTGCTGTTTTGCACATACCTCTTGCCGTCCTTGGAAAATTGAGGGTGTTATGTCTTGAGAGTTTATTACTCGTCTGCTGAATTGAAAGGGATTGAAGCTGGCTTGGAACAATGGGGGAGTGGGTCACTGGCTATTTTACACTTAGCTAGCTGTTAAGCTTACCTTGATTTATGTAAGCTAACTTTGTTAGCAGCAGTAGCGGCCAGGTTGCCGATGCAGGTGGGTGTATACAGCGTTCACAGCATCAGTGCTTCCTCACTCCTCTCCAGCTCCACCCTCTCATCTAAACATGCTCACATCCATTTTTAATGCAATCAAGATGGCAGCACCCATAAAGGCAAACTCGACGACTCTGAGCAGCTCTGCACAAACCAATGGGTGACGTCACACACACTCTGTCACACTAGCAGCTGGAACCACAGGGACTCTGTTTAAACTGGAAATATCAGAATCCATCTGATATGAAGCTGTGGTTTGAATACCACTTCCCTCCTCTTTGAAGAGTAGTCAGATATCTGTGTTCAGGTTTTTGTACAGCCTCTTCTACACTTTGTATCACTGTGTTTCTAGAGCACAGTAGTAGAGACCTGTGTCTGCCAGGGTTAGTGTCTTTATGGTCAGTTCAGTTGAGTATACTGTTGTTATGGATTCATATCTTATCTTATCTGGGATTTATTCACTACTACTAGCTCCTCTAGCTCCTTTCCAGAGTATAAACTGAGGTGCCTGAAGGTCAGAATGATGTCTGTACCAGGAAAGTGCAGGATTGTTGATCGTTGTCTCATATTCACATCTGAGTGAGACAGATTCTCCTTCTCTTTTACTGACTGCATTCCTTACAGGATAGATTTTGTTTCCAGCTATTAATCCTGAAAAAAGTAGAGAAAATGAAGTCATTAGACTAACATTGTTCATGAGGCTGAGAGGAGAAGACAGTGACAAATGTCAACTGTATATTGTTACTCTGGACAGAAACAGCTTAACTATTCAGAGATTTCTGCTGTGAACTGAAGTTTATATAAATCTTTAGAAAATAATAAAACCATGTTCTTCTTTGTATCTTACCAAAGAAAAGAGCAGCAAGAATAATCCACAGCCAATGTTCCATCTCTACAACAAGGTTTAAATCAACAGGAGAAACTAGCTGATGTTCAACATTCAGTCTGAGAATTGTTCTCTTCACAGCAGCACTTATTATTGACTGAATGGTTGAACACAGTGCAGAAGTATAGCACCTCCTACTTGATAATGTGGTCCTTTATCAGTGTGTGACTCCCTCTAGTGGATGTTGTAGAGTATTGTGTTGTCTTTGCTCCAAAGGTTTTTGTACAGAGTTTTGGTGTTTCCTGTCACTGTGGGCCTCAGAGCACAGTAGTACACAGCAGAGTCAGACAGCTGAAGCTTCTGGATCTTCAGAGGAAAGGACTTATTCTTGATTGTAGCATCAATTCTCTCTTGTGCTTCAGAATCATCAGTTTTTCACAGAGAAACGTTGCAGCAGCATCTTTGGGTAATCATTTTCTCCTTGTTTGTACCAGAACAACGTTGGACTTGGATCAGTTGTCTCAAATGTACAGTCAAGACTAACTGTCTCTCCTTCATTAGTAATGACATCTCCTGTTGGCTGGATCACTCTGTCTTCTCCTTTACACTCTGGGAAGAAGAGAACATGCAGAGGAAGAGATGAGTTTATAAAGATGATTGATTTAAAGGAGAACAATCAGTATTTTAAATAGTTACCTAGCCAGAGAGTCAGAATCAGGATGTTAGTCAGCCAGTGTTTCATGTCTGCAGTGAGAGGGGAGGAGAGAGAGGAAGAGCATTGATACTCTGATGGATCTGGGCCTTCACATCATTGGTCCTTCCTCTTCATCTGTTGAAGATCTCTCAACAATTTGTGATTGTCCTGAACAGTGTGTGACTCCCTCTGGTGGATGTTGTTTTGCTTTTCCTCCAAAGGTTTTTGTACAGAGTTTTAGTGTTTCCTGGGAAAAAAAAGTCTTCCAGCAGCTTGTCAGTGTGTCAGCTTGTGTTTTTGTACAGAGACTGTGGGTTTGCTGTCACTGTGGGCCTCACAGCACAGTAGTACAGAGCAGAGTCTGTCACTGCAGCAGAGGAGATCTGAAGAACCATTTTGGTTTTATCCTCACTTACAGAAACAGGCAGTCCAGAGTTTATTTCATTTTGCGTTCCAGAGTGAAAGATGATGAACTCTGGTGGTTTTCCTGGATATTGTTGATACCAGAAGAAATAATTACTAGTTGACAATTTCAAGTATCTGTAGGACAGAGTAACAGAGCTGCCTTCTAAACTGTTCTTTTCTGTCTCTACTGGAGTGAGTTCGTCACAGCTGATACCTAAAGGAAGAGATAACTCTGTTATTTCATGTTGTAAAAGACTTAAAACATGATTCACATTCAGATGGTTTTAGAATAAAACTTTTTCATGCTGCATAATCTAACATACCTGATAGAATGGAGAGAAACAGCAGAGAAAACACACATTGCTGCAGTGACATCATGTTGAATAAAGGTAATGTTGATGGTTTGTGTATTGAACTCTGTTGAATATAGAAGTTCCTCTCTCTTCTATAGTTCAGTAACAGCTCAGCTCGTCCCTGAGTCCCTCCGTAAAGTGATTCTAGACTACATCATGAAAAATATTGAAGTTTAACAGTGTGTGCCTCCCTCTGGTGGATGTTGTGGAGTATTGTGTTGTCTTTGCTCCAAAGGTTTTTGTACAGAGTTTTGGTGTTTCCTGTCACTGTGGGCCTCAGAGCACAGTAGTACACAGCAGAGTCAGACAGCTGAAGCTTCTGGATCTTCAGAGGAACTGATGTCTTGTTGATTGTAGCATCAAATCTTTCTTTCCGGAAATCTGGAGCATTTTCTTTTGTATTTGAGTAATACTTCAATATGTACTTTGGGAAATCATTGACTTCTTGTTTGTACCAGAATAAAGATGGACTTGGATAAATTGTCTCAAATGTACAGTCAAGAGTAACTGTCTCTCCTTCAGTAGTAATGACATCTCCTGTTGGCTGGATCACTCTGTCTTCTCCTTTACACTCTGGGGAAGAAGAGAACATGCAGAGGAAGAGATGAATCAATAAGATGATTGATTAAAGGAGAACAATCAGTATTTTAAATAGTTACCTAGCCAGAGAGTCAGAATCAGGATGTTAGTCAGCCAGTGTTTCATGTCTGCAGTGAGAGGGGAGGAGAGAGAGGAAGAGCATTGATACTCTGATGGATCTGGGCCTTCACATCATTGGTTCTTCCTATTACAGTTTTTCTCAATTGCTAAAACACAATTTCTGAAATCTTGCTCCATTTTCTAAAACATTAAACACAAAACCTCATCTTCAAGCACTATTTACAAAACCTCGGACTCCTCTCGCAAAATTAAACTTTCGCCTCAAAACAGTTTTACCTGTGATCAAAATCAAACACTGCTCTCAAATCATAAACAACGTTATCAAAATGATATTCATTATCAAGCAGTCAGTAAACAATACACCAAAAAATAGAAAACACGTTGTTCAAAACATATAGTTCTCAGGAAGAAGTACATTTTTAATCTCAAAACAAATTTATATATTTTTCCGTCATTGTCTTTAGATGAACGAAAACATGTTCTATCATAGTAGCTCAAAATTGATCAGCAATTACTACTCTGATTTGCTCTTTTCATTTTTTTTGTTCTTCCTCCTCCTTGTACCCCTATTATTACAGTCCTGTACCCTGCATCTCACAAACTTGTCCTTTGTCTCTGTGATACTGTAATTCTTGTTATATGTTGTTATAAACCTACAACCAGTCAAAATCTATTGAGCAGTCAGTACTGTTACAGTAACAAATGGATAGCACAATGTTCAGGGCCATACACTTTATTCATTGTACATTATACAGCCTACAATGCACTGTACTACAGTATATAATACTAAAAGGGACAAAAATCAAAGGAGTAAACATGTGATCAATGTGCTTCTTCTTGTCTTTTGACTGGGTCAGGCCAGAGCACTTCGTCGACATCACAAGCAATATTGTCCCTCCTGAGGCAACGGGGGAAGAAGCCTGTTGTGTGCCGTATCCATCCCTGACACCTCTCATACTCACTCGTCTTCTTCCTCTCACATTGTTTCTTCTATCCATTCTCAGACTTTCTCCTTCCCACCTTCAACAACCTCTTTGCTCTCTGAACTGACTTATATTGGATGTGTCACATCATTTGAAAGAAGTGAAATCAATTTTGAGTGGTTGTGTTCAATCGATGACGTTTTCTCTATTTGTATTTGATTGTTGCCACTTGTGTTTACTAGTATGGATGACATGTGTGTTTGAGTACAGAATGTGTTTTGAGAATGACCCTCCAAGAGGGTGTGATCATGGCAGAGAGAAACGTTTTGGATTTATTACCTCAACACAATGTCTCCAAACAGGTTAAATGAAGAATTTGATAGAAATCCTTTTCTGTAATGTCTTTTTTGTGATATTGTGTGTGGGATTGGTCTAATGTGAAAAATAGTGTAAATGTGGGATAGTGGAGCACATGATGGTATTTTGTTTCATTTTTTCATTGTCTGTGTGCAGATTGTGTATATGTAATTTTATCACTAGTGGTTTTATGTGTTGACTATGGTAAAGGTGGCACTTAGGCCCATCAAGGCCTTGGTAATCAGTTTAAATGAGCTCAGCTGATTGCAGTTTGTGCCCTATGTACATGCTTGAGCCACTGATATATGCTTTTTGACTTAGGAAGACCCAGCAGGGGTTGAAACATTGCAGCACAATACACTTATGGGAGTATCAGCAGAGTGTGGGCATTTCATTCTTTTCAATGGAATATAAACTGCCAGTGATATCAGAGTTTAATTATTTAGTGTTTCAGTGTCTATTTGGAATGCAGATCAACATGTTGAAAAATGGAAAGAGCTCATTGTGGGCTCATGGCCCACAGGGTATGAAGAGGATTTAGTAGGTAAGTCAGTGTCCATTTATTTGTTGTTGTCATGGTGTCTTGTGTTTGAACCATCATACAGTTGGTTTGTCATTGATGTGGATTTGCTGCTCATGTGAATCCTCCCACAGTGTTACATTAGCAGCTGTAACCACAGGGACTCTGATAAAACTGGAATAATCAGAATCCATCTGATAGGAAGCTGTGGTTTGAATACCACTTCCCTCCTCTTTGAAGAGTAGTCAGATATCTGTGTTCAGGTTTTTGTACAGCCTCTTCTACACTTTGTATCACTGTGTTTCTAGAGCACAGTAGTAGAGACCTGTGTCTGCCAGGGTTAGTGTCTTTATGGTCAGTTCAGTTGAGTTCTCTGATGTTTTGGATTCATATCGCTTATCTGGAATATATTCATATGATGCGTAGTCTTTTGCTCCTTTCCTGAGTATAAACTGAGGCGCCTGAAGGTCAGAATGATGTATGTACCAGTAAAGGTAAACATCGTTATCATTAGTCTCATATTCACATCTGAGTTTAACAGATTCCCCTTCTTGTTTAATGACTTTATCTTCTCCAGGAGAGATTTTGTCTCCAGCTATGATTCCTGAAAAAGTAGAGAAAATGAAGTCATTAGACTAACATTGTTCTTGAGGCTGAGTGGAGAAGAGAGAAGAAAATGTCAATTTACAGTTTTACTCTGGAAAAAAAACAGTTCAACTATTCAGAGATTTCTGCTCTGAACTGCAGTTTATATAAATCTTTAGAAAATAATAAAACCATGTTGTTCTTTGTATCTTACCAAAGAAAAGAGCAGCAAGAATAATCCACAGCCAATGTTCCATCTCTACAACAAGGTTTAAATCAACAGGAGAAACTAGCTGATGTTCAACATTCAGTCTGAGAATTGTTCTCCTCACAGCAGCACTTATTATTGACTGAATGGTTGAACACAGTGCAGAAGTAGTGCACCTCCTACTTGATAATGTCGCACTCTAGTGGAGGTACAACGTTCATTACAACAGTGTAGAAAAAAGTCTTGCATCAGCTTGTCAGTGTGTCAGCTTGTGTTTTTGTATAGAGACTGTGGGTTTGCTGTCACTGTGGGCCTCACAGCACAGTAGTACAGAGCAGAGTCTGTCACTGCAGCAGAGGAGATCTGAAGATCCATTTTGGTTTTATCATCACTCACTGAAACAGACAGTCTATAGTTTGTTTCATTTTGCGTTCCAGAGTGAAAGATGAGAAACTCTGGTGGTTTTCCTGGATATTGTCGATACCAGAAAAAATTATAATTATATTTAGCTTGTTTGGAGTATCTGTAGGACAGAGTAACAGAGCTGCCTTCGAAACTATTTTCTTCTTTATCAGCTGGAGTGAGTTCTTCACACCTGATACCTAAAGGAAGATATAACTGTTATTTCATGTTGTACAATGCTCAAATGATACACATGCAGATATTATGGGAACATAACTTTTACATGCTGCATAATGTAACTTACCTTTTAGAATGGAAAGAAACAGCAGAGAAAACAGACAATGCTGCAGTGACAGCATGTTGAATAAAGGTAATGTTGATGGTTTGTGTATTGATCTCTGTTGAATATAGAAGTTCCTCTCTCTTCTATAGTTCAGTAACAGCTCAGCTCCTCCCTGAGTCTCTCCGTCTCCTCGTAGCTCTGTATTTTCACTTCTCTCTGTTACACTTCTATGGTGAAGTGATTCTAGTCTGTCACTGCAGCAGAGGAGATCTGAAGATCCACACGATGCTTTTCTTCAGACAGTTTCGTAGAGAACCTTGTGTCCAATGTCAGAGATTCTGCTTTCTTTGTAATGTTCATCCCTGAGATGAATATGATGAACTCTGGTAGTTTTCCTGGATATTGTCGATACCAGAAGAAATAATCATTGGTATCAGCTTTTTCTGAGGATCTGTAGGACAGAGTAACAGAGCTGCCTTCTAAACTGTTCTCTTCTTTCTGGACTGGAGTGAGTTCTTCACAGCTGACACCTAAAGGAAGAGAAAACTTTGTTATTTCATTTTGTAAAAGACATAATGAATGATTCACATTCAGATGGTATTGGGAGTAAACTGTTTCATGCTGCATAATCTAACATACCTGTTAGAATTGAATGGAAATGCAGAGAAAACACACAATGCTGCAGTGACAGCATGTTGAATAAAGGTAATGTTGATGTTTTGTGTATTGAACTCTGTTGAATATAGAAGTTCCTCTCTCTTCTATAGTTCAGTAACAGTTCAGCTCCTCCCTGAGTCTCTCCGTCTCCTCGTAGCTCTGTATTTTCACTTCTCTCATTTAGACATCTATGGTGAAATGATTCTAGACTGCATCATGAAAAGTATTTTTTAGTTTTAACAGTGTGTGACTCCCTCTGATAGATGTGTGGTGTATTATGTTGTCTTTGCTCCAAAGGTTTTTGTACAGAGTTTTGGTGTTTCCTGTCACTGTGGGCTGCAGAGCACAGTAGTACACAGCAGAGTCAGACAGCTGAAGCTTCTGGATCTTCAGAGGAACTGATGTCTTGTTGATTGTAGCATCAAATCTTTCTTTCTGGAAATCTGGAGCATTCTCTTTTGTGTTTGAGTAACGCTTCAGCATGTACTTTGGGAAATCATTGACTTCTTGTTTGTACCAGAACAAAGTGGGATATGTGACACTGGTCTCAAATGTACAGCCAAGAGTAACTGTCTCTCCTTCAGTAGTAATGACATCTCCTGTTGGCTGGGTCACTCTGTCTTCTCCTTTACACTCTGGGGAAGAAGAGAACATGCAGAGGAAGAAATGAATTAATAAATATGACTGATTAAAGGAGAACAATCAGTATTTTAAATAGTTACCTAGCCAGAGAGTCAGAATCAGGATGTTAGTCAGCCAGTGTTTCATGTCTGCAGTGAGAGGGGAGGAGAGAGAGGAAGAGCATTGATACTCTGATGGATCTGGGCCTTCACATCATTGGTCCTTCCTCTTTATCATCTGTTGAGGACAGAGGTGGGACCAAGTCACTGTTTTGCAAGTCACAACTAAGTGTCAAGTCTTTTTACTGACGTCCCAAGTCAGGACAAGGATGTGCCGAGTGAAGTCCTAAGTCAAGTTCCAATTCCTTAACTTTGTGTTTGGAGTCCTAAACAAGTAATAAAGCAATCTCCACCAAATGTAGACAACAGAGTTATAATAAATTAATGCATTCATGTTTTTATCAAGTGCTACTGGACTTATTAACTCTGACTCTGCACTCTCATACTTTCATAATGTTTAATGTTTAAAAAAAAAAAAGATATGTTAAATAAGGGAAAAAAAACAATGATATTGTGGCAGTCTGCAACAAATAGGTCCTAGAGTTCTACAGTTAGTAGTAAAATTAGTCACTTACTTTATGGATCAATAATCTGTAAATGCATGTGTAAAAGAGAATGTAAATATTTGAATGAACATACCTCTAGCTCAGGTTCAAAACACACCAACTGGATCACATAGAGTCGGAAATCTTTTTTTAAATGAAGGGAGTAACTTCACATTACCCCCATGGTTTTACTGCTATAACCTTAGCAGATTGCAGCACGTAGCCTTTAACTTTAGACGTCATCTCAGTTTGGGTGAACATCAAATGATGAATTAAGGAGGAAACCCAAAGAATCCACAAGAATAGTCATTAATGTCCGACATGGCACCGCTGTTAATGAAATTACTCAGCCTCAACTTACCGTTCTTCGTGCCGCTTCAATCAAAGTTTGAAGTTGTTGCATATCCATTTGTAATTTTTGTCCTGCATGTTTTGCATATTGCAATTAATTTTTTGTTGGCCACCACATTTAGTCTTTATATGTAAATGGAATGATCTTTATTTCCAACTAGAAAATTCTGCTAGAAATGTTGACAGTGTGCCTACTACTTGGTGCACATCAAGGTTATAATCGTTAACGAAAACTAGGTGGGAAAAAACTTTGTTGTTAACTGAAATAAAAAAAAAAAACGAGGCATTACAAAAAAACGATAACTAAACTAAAACTTTAATATCTGTTGGCAAAACTAACTAAAATAAAATAAAATTATCGAGTAAATGTCCTTAGTTTTCGTCTTTGTCGATCTTTCATAGAGCAAATAACGTTATATCTCTCCGACCATGACATTTCATGTAGACATGTATAGTTTCCGACTGGGAACCCAGAAATTCCAACATTCCACGTCAAATTGAACACAACATGTCTGTGGCTCCGTCCCTCTCGCCTGGCATCATAGTGGTACCGAAAGTCAGAAGAAAGCGGCAGTCCTATTTGATTATGACTGTGTCAGATAAAAGCGCCTTGCAGTGGAAGGTGGTAAAATATGTGGTCAGTTTATTACAGGGAAAAATCCCACGAATATGAAAGTACATTTGAGAAGCACACACAAGCTAGGAGGCTAACCTAGCTTACCTTAACAAGGTAAAGAAGAACGCAAAGCCCCCTTTCCCCGAAACAGAAGCTAACCCCGGTAACGTTACGGGCATGGATGTATGGGTACAGGGTATGGATGTATGGGTACAGGGTATGGATGTATGGGTACAGGGCATGGATGTATGGGTACAGGGCATGGATGTATAGATACAGGGCATGGATGTATGGGTACAGGGCATGGATGTATGGATACAGGGCATGGATGTATGGATACAGGGCATGGATGTATGGATACAGGGCATGGATGTATGGATACAGGGCATGGATGTATGGATACAGGGCATGGATGTATGGATACAGGGCATGGATGTATGGGTACAGGGCCAGGCAGCATGACAGAGACCACAGCAGGACAGAGAACACTACAGGAGGGCTTTCACCGGCGACTGATAGCTGCTGATTTGTAAATACGCAGGAACACCAAAAGCGGGAGGAAGCGTGGGTTAATATGTGGATTATTCTGGGATGTCTACACAACTGTGTGAGTCAATTGACTTCAAAAAGTTCGCCACTTTACTCAAACCAAAGTTGAAAACACCTGTTCATGTCTTCTTTAGTCTGTTGGTTATTTAGGTTTTTTTCCTGGAACACGTCACTTACACATTTTGCACATACTGCGTCTTGTGTAGACTGTTTACATATTTATGACCATATGAGGCTACATTTTATGTACTGGTGTTATTGTTGAATACATTGTCAGTACATATTTCTAAAAATGTATGATGTTTTTGTTCAGTTATTATTACACAATACTTTTTCTGATCTTTTTGAATCCCCCGATAAATAACCCATATTACAAAAAAGACTAAAACTAATAAAAATTAAACTAAAACTAAGCATTTTCAAAAAATAAAAACTAAACTAAACTAGCAAACCCGCTTTAAAAACTAATTAAAACTAAACTGAATTTGAAAAAAAAAAAGTCAAAACGAAATAAAAATAAAAACTAATGAAAAATGCAAAACTATAATAACCTTGGTGCACATCCGAATAACACTGGCTAACAGTAAATCTGCTGTTTGACACGGCCTACAATAAAGAGTCTCCATGATAGGAGGATAGGATAGGAGTTTGTGTTGGGTTATTCAGAATTTTCGAGAAACATCTTTCATACATTCAGGGTAGTATTCAACTTTCAAATGACAACACTTTTTAAGATATTCAACCTTCTTTGAGACTTTGAGACATTTTTACATTAGTGTGTTTTTGATAGAATGTACAGACTCAGAGTGGCATTATTTAAGGCACAGTGAGCTTCCAAGTGAAGCCGTGTCCAACTGCTGCACTGAAATACCAGGAGGACAACAGAAACAGGCCCTTTTCGGACAGCTACTGTCCTCACATTTCTGACACAACACACACCATTCTTGCACAGGATGATCAGCAGGGTGTCATGATATCTCTCACAGTATTAAATATTAAGCGATAGGAGTTAGGGTTTTTGAGATAGAAGTAGGACTATCTAAGGTGCGGCAGAACCTCGACTCTGTGAAAACAGCTGTTGGTGTTGAGGAGTGAAGACAGTTAGGAGTCAGTCAGTTGTGCCTCACAGCACAGTAGTACAGAGTAGAGTCTGTCATTGCAGAAGAGGAGATCTGAAGAACCATTTTGTTTTTATCCTCACTCACTGAAACAGAGTTGGTATTTTGCATTATTTCTCCTGATTCCAGATGAGAGATGAGGAACTCTGGTTGCTTTCCTGGATATTGTCGATACCAGAAGAAAAAATCAGCAGAACCTTTGGAGTATCTGTAGAACAGAGTAACAGAGCTGCCTTCTAAACTGTTCTCTTCTTTCTGGACTGGAGTGAGTTCTTCACAGCTGACACCTAAAGGAAGAGATAACTGTTATTTAATGTTGCAAAAGACTCAGATGACTCATTTTAGGTGTTATTGGAATACAACTTTTCATGCTGCATAATCTAACATACCTGTTAGAATGGAAAGAAACAGCAGAGAACACAAACAATGCTGCAGTGACAGCATGTTGAATAAAGGTAATGTTGATGGTTTGTGTATTGAACTCTGTTGAATATAGAAGTTCCTCTCTCTTCTATAGTTCAGTAACAGCTCAGCTCCTCCCTGAGTCTCTCTGTCTCCTCGTAGCTCTGTATTTTCACTTCTCTCATTTACACTTCTAAGGTAAATTGATTCTAGACTACATGAGGAAAAATATTGAAGTTTATCAGTGTGTGACTCCCTCTGGTGGACATTGTGGAGTATTGTGTTGTTGTTGCTCCAAAGATTTTTGTACAGAGTTTTGGTGTTTCCTGTCACTGTGGGCCTCAGAGCACAGTAGTACACAGCAGAGTCAGACAGCTGAAGCTTCTGGATCTTCAGAGGAACTGATTTTAACTTGGAATTGAGTGTAGATGAAAATCTCTCCCTGAACTCGTCTGCTGTGTTCCCTTCATCCCCTTGAACGCGGATGAGAATGAATTTAGGGCTGTTGTTTCCATCCTGTTTGTACCAGAAGAGATAATCAGTAGTTGAACTGCTGTTATATTGACAGCCAAGTGTTACTGCCTCTCCTTCAGTAGCAGTCACATCTCCTTTTGGTTGCAGCACGTTGTCTTTTTGTGCTCTGCATTCTGTAAAACAACAACAAACAGAATCAGTGTGCTGTTAAAGAATCATATCAATGTTGGATTGATATCAAAGAAACAGAGTTGTGTTCATACCAAGGCTCATAGCAGCCAGCAACACTGAGATGAACAGAGGCTTCATATCTGCAGTGTGGAGTAACTCTGAGCTACAGCAAGTATAAAGAAGGCTGTGATCTCTCTGTTTAGTCTTCATCAACACTAAGTTGGTGGATTAGAAGGAGGAACCTGATCACAGTGACAGGACTCATTCACAGCCCTGGGTTATTCCCCCTACTGACAACTTTACACCTAACACATGTTGTGCCTCTCTCCTTTCTTAGTGTAACATTTCTTGTATGAAGTGGTCTTTGTAGTTTTCAGCTGACATGGTTCCTGTTTAACAGCTGGGGCAGATTCACTGTGTTTTCAGTCGAGGGTGAGGAGATTTTGCTTCCACTACTGAAGGCGATGTTGTATCAGTGATCAGGAGAAGGAACTGAGGAGCTGATCCAGGATCCTGTCGATACCACTGGAGATTATCAGCTTTAACTGAATAGGTACAGGACAGAGTAACACTACGGCCCTCTGATGAAAAGACTTCAGCACTGCTGGCAGTAATATCATCTTCCATCGTGTTACCTAGTGAGGAAAACAACATGTTATATTTACACTTCTGTTCCAAACTCACATATCCAACATTTGAAAAACATCACACCTATTAGTATAGTATAGTGATAAAGTGATGACATCTAGATTTGTATCTTTGACATGTTAACGTTTGATCTAAAATCTGAACTCGATCTGTAAAACTTTGAAAATATCGTTGTATTTCAGGATTTATAATCAAAAACATACATACCTATGAGAGTGAAGCAGAACAGAATTGCAGTGAGTTTTTCCATGTCTGCAGAGGTGAAATGCTGTTTATGAATGTTCAGGATGAATACGTTTTGTGAGTTGTTTGGTCTGATGTTCACAGCTGGAATCAAACAGTTCTCTGTCATGAAGACACCTCTGCAGTCAGTAGGAGGAGACTCAGATGTTGAATTAGTTTCATTTCTTCAAGTCTTCATCACAACAGTTCGTTTGTTTAAATATCACAACACATGTCCATCATAAGATTAACGGGAACCTGTGGTTAATAGTTATAGAGTTTTCGGAGTTAAACTCCAGAAGCGTGTCCTGCGGGCTGGTCGGCCGTCACACACACACACACGCAGGCACACACACACACACACACACACACACACACACACACACACACACACACACACACACACACAGTCTCACACACACACACACACACACACACACACACACACACACACACACACACACACACACACTTTTCCACAGTGCAGCAGGCAGAGGTGGGGGAGAGAGAGATACCCGTTTCTCTTCGGGAGACTTGTTTAAATTATGACAAATATGCTATATACATTAGATTTAGTGTTTAGTTCATACTTTTTTTGGTGTATTTGTTTTCGGATTTTAACGCTATAAAGACTGTTGCCGTGCTTGCGTCACTCCCTTACCCCTCCTACCAGTCCCTATGGCCACTTGGCCAGTGCGAATGCAAATGGAAAAAACTGTTTTGGGGGAGAGTAGTTAGTAGATCTGCTTAGAAGTGGACTTTTCCTATAACTACGTTCTTGTAACTACTTGGTCAGAAAGTGGCTAATGTTTCAGTGTCTGAAAAGTCTCTTCTTTCTAAACGTTAGTTGGTTTTTAACTGGTGCTCCCCTTTTGAGTTGTGACCTGTACTTTGGCAGCAACAGAATAAATTTGTGGTGAGGAAGACCAATAAACCCAGTCTCACGGCAGTGAAATGGTCACGTAATTTAATCTATTGATTCGTGTACACAGACACATTTATCTTGTTTTTTTTCGTGGTGGTCAGCACGTTTTTTTAAACTATGTATTTCAATGGGAAGCATCTTTCGTGATCACAACATGACTACGGTAGCCAGTAGTATGAAAGGCCGAAAATCCGTGTAGGGAGGTTTTTTGGGGTGGAGGATGGGTCAAACAACATAGGACTCATAGATCGTGTCCCGCGTGTCACAGGACTTTCACCCAGGAGAACGGGGATCGTGTCCCGCGTGTCATGTTTCCTTTCCCCGTTCTTCTTTTCCTAAACCCAACTTCCGTGGGACCATCATGGAATTTTCGGCGATCGTGTTCATTTCACGCCCGTGCTGTGATCACGAAAGATGCTTCCCATTGAAATTCATTACTTTACAAAACGTGCTGACCATCACTGAAATATTTTTATGAACGTGTCCGTGTACATGAATCAATAGATTCAAAATTACGTGAACATTTCACGAACTGCCGTGAGACCGTGTTGGAACAATAGGAGGACGGGGTTTTGATATATATGCATTGGGGATATTGCCATAGCATAGGTCCAGTATGTTGTGCATTCTAGTGGCGACTGTAACATATTACTCCAGCTTAGGTAGATGTGTGGTGACGTAAAATCCCCCAGTAGAAATACTGGTTGTTTGCCAGTTTGATTGACAGCCCTGTTGTAACTGTCTCTTATTTGTTTGGCAGAAAGTGTAAAATCAACAAGAAATACTTGAACATCTGACTTGTCATGCCCTTTTTATAGCATGCTTTAATGGCTTCATGCCGGCGACAGCCGTGGACAGAGGCATTATATTTTTTGTGTTATCCGTTCGTCAGTCCATCCATTCTCATAAACTCAATATCTCAACAATGTCTGAACAGACTTTCTTCATAGTTGCCATAAACATTCACTTGAGCTAAAGGATGAACTGAATTGATTTTGATTGTCCAAGATCAGTACAACCTCACAAAACCTCTTTATGGCCATAACTCAATAATTCATATGCTAATTATGACACTGTGTCTACTATTACAAATGTAGGATTAGGATAAGATGATGAATTGATGACACTTTATACCCCAAAGATTAAAGGTCAAGGTAAAAGTCTTAACTGTGACATTGCAATGAGCTGCAAAAATGCATTTGTGGCCGTTATTCAACTCCATAACTCAGAAACAGAAGTGGAGACATTTGGTTGGATACTGGATTGGTGACACTAATCTTTAAACTGATAGATAGATAGATAGATAGATAGATAGATAGATAGATAGATAGATACTTTATTCATCCCGAGAGAAGTTTTAGGCATCCAGTAGCTTAGACAACCATAACACAACAAACACATACACACATGAGATGATTATATAGATCTTCTGTGCTGCTGATTGAAGATGTGTGTAGAGCGTCAACGTTTCGCCAAAAGTACACCTAATACCTTTTACTAAATTCATTTTAAATATAAATGTGATTCTACTGAAATTTTCTGTGGGTTTTCATGACATGAATTCGAAACTACCAGTGTATACAGGGTATCTGTCTTCTCCTTTACACACTGTTGAAGAAGAGAACATGCAAAGGTAGGGATTAATCAGTAAGGAGAACAATCAGTATTTTAAATAGTTACCTATCCAGAGAGTCAGAATCAGGATGTTAGTCAGCCAGTGTTTCATGTCTGCAGTGAGAGGGGAGGAGAGAGAGGAAGAGCATTGATACTCTGATGGATCTGGGCCTTCACATCATTGGTCCTTCCTCTCTATCATCTGTTGAAGATCTCTCATCAATTTATTGTCCTGAACAGTGTGTGTCTCCTTCTAGTGGATGTTGTGGAGTATTGTGTTGTCTTTGCTCCAAAGGTTTTTGTACAGAGTTTTGGTGTTTCCTGTCACTGTGGGCCTCACAGCACAGTAGTACACAGCAGAGTCAGACACCTTAGCTGAGGAGATGTTCATTTTGATTTGTTTGTCCTCCACTTCAATGTTCATTCCAGGGACTGGACTTGTCAATATTCTTCCTTTTCCTAAATGAGAGATGATGAACTCTGGTGGTTTTCCTGGATATTGCCGATACCAGAAGAAGTAATCATCAACAGCTGCTTGTTTGGAGTATCTGTAGGACAGAGTAACAGAGCTGCCTTCTAAACTGTTCTCTTCTTTCTCGACTGGAATCAGTTCTTCACAGCTGACACCTAAAGGAAGAGATCATTTCTTATAGCATTTGATAAAACTCATTGATTCAACAGATTAAGAAAATATTGAAATTAAAGTTTTCCTCAATGCAGAATTTAACAAACCTGTTAGAATAATGAGAAACATCAGATAAAGCACACAATGCTGCTGTGACATCATGTTGAATAAAGGTAATGTTGATGGTTTGTGTATTGAACTCTGTTGAATATAGAAGTTCCTCTCTCTTCTATAGTTCAGTAACAGCTCAGCTCCTCCCTGAGTCTCTCTTTCTCCTCTTAGATCTGTATCTTCATCTCTCTGTTATACTTCCTCCAGTTAACAGACTGGTGGCAATATTTTGTACCATTTTGTTGTTTATCCTTCTAAAATAAGAATTACATCAAATTAGATGCAATGATTTAATGCTTTGATCACCTTTTCAGGGTTTACAAACACAAGAAGGATGAAGAAGTTGAAACATCATTTCATCACTACATATATTTTTTATTGTTTTTATTTAACCTTTATTTAATCAGGTAGGCTGTTGAGAACAAGTTCTCATTTGCAATGGTGACCTGGCCAAGAGAAGCATAAGCGTGAAGGACAACATACAGTTTCACATTCAATACAGTACAAGAAAACAGAATAGAACATGGTCCATGAAGGCTGCATAAAGTAAAGAGTTAAGTAGGCATTACAAAGCCGGTGCAAAGTGAGGTGTAAGGAAGTCGATGGAAATGCGAAAGTGATATGGTAATAACACGAATGATCATGAATAGACAGTCAAGTGCAAATTGTGGTCTAGTTAGTGAAGATATAACGCAATGTGTATGAAAAGACTATATGAATGATAAAACGTGGTGAAGCGTCAGTTAGTGCAAATAGTGGTCTAGGTAGTGATGTAGATCAGTAATAACAAAATGTACATGAGTAAGCAGACTATATAAATGCTGAAATGTTGTAAAAAGTCAGTATACAATTGCTGCATAATGTGGTCTAGATAATCACATTATGCACTATCTATCTTAGTATAGTTTAATTTGACCAGAATCACAGAATTTTGTGAGGAAAATGTAATCTCAATTTCTGCCTTAGAAACACTGATAAAAAACAGCTGCCACAATTACTGGACATTAATATAATGTTGAATTACAGATTGTCAGGAAAATGGAAATAATATTGTCCAAAGACATGTAAACAGAGAATGAGGGGACCTAGGATTGAACCCTGTGGTACACCACAATAATGCCCTGTTTACACCATGACGCTCACGGGTTAAAACGAAAAAATATATTATTGGAATTTACTTTCATTTATACGACGACGGCGGTTTTGGGGCTTAAAAACACAAAAAAACTTAAAAACGCTCCACCGTCGCGTTACCGTCTAAAGGGTAAAAACGCAAAAGTCTGAAGACAGCGGTGTGGAGAGAGACAAGAAAAAGGCGTCCAGGTAGTCTGTTGTTACGGAGTAGGCTACAGAAATTATAGGCTCCTGTTATCTAAAAAATTCCAATGTGATGGTTCAATATTTTTTAATGATTTCGACAATGTGGATAAGGTTGTTATAGTTCGATGACCATATGTAGGCTATTCATTTGAGCCAGAGTAGGCTACAACGTTGCGGATGAAGAGAAAGAGAGAGAGAGAGCGAGTGGCAGCGGCCAGTGGGCAGAGGTGGGTCTGCTTCAGCCTCCTCTGACCGCTGCCTCTCGCTCTCAAGCAGCGGCTGAAGGCTGCGAGGCTCAGGATATTGGTAGTGCTCCCGTGGGTGTTGTGCTGTGGCTTAACAAGGTCAACTGTGCCGGTCATCATCAGACAAACATGCAACTCCACCTCCTCGTCTGTCCAGACAAGCTTTTGTTGTTCTCGTCGACATGTTTTGGTTTGGCGCTACTAAGGAGAGAAGTAGAAGGAAGGTTCTACCTAGGCGCGTGTACTTGGTGGTGTTTTGTGGCAGTGCCACCTAGCTGCCTGGTGTGCAAACTACATCGAATTTCACAGACTTTTGCGTCACCATATGCACGCAGATTTCCCCCCGAAAATTCTCGTCTAAAAGCGGAATAAAAAGTGAGAATGCAACGCCACTTTTGTGTTTTCTCTTCAGATTGTTTCCGTCTAAACTTAGCCTAAATCAGCCTTAAGAGAAAAAACAAACTTCTTTCATAGAGATAAGAACAACACCATGGGCAGATTCTGCGATGCTAACCAGAGTTGAAATAGAGCTCTGTTAGATGTCAGGGGATGTGCTTTTAAAATCAGTTATGAGGTATTGTTCATGAACATAATATCACACCTATTAACACCTTCACATCATTGGTCCATCCTCTTTATCATCTGTTGAAGAACACTCAACAATTTGTAATTTACCTGAAGTTTAACAGTGTGTGACTCCCTCTAGTGGATGTTGTGGAGTATTGTGTTGTCTTTGCTCCAAAGGTTTTTGTACAGAGTTTTGGTGTTTCCTGTCACTGTGGGCTGCAGAGCACAGTAGTACACAGCAGAGTCAGACAGCTGAAGCTTCTGGATATTCAGAGGAAAGGACTTATCCTTGATTGTAGCATCAACTCTCTCTAGCCTTCTAGAATTATCAGCTTCTACAGAGAAACGTTGCAGCATGTACTTTGGGAAATCATTTACTTCTTGTTTGTACCACAACAAATTGGGACTTGCTCTAGTTGTCTCAAATGTACAGCCAAGAGTAACTGTCTCTCCTTCAGTAGTAATGACATCTCCTGTTGCCTGGATCACTCTGTCTTCTCCTTTACACTCTGGGGAAAAAGAGACCATGCAGAGGAGATAAATTAATAAAGATGATTACAATAATCAGAAGGATTAAAGAGTTACCTAACCAGAGAGTCAGAAACAGACAATAAGAATAGTCTGGATTTTAATTAACTGATGTTAGATTAAATGATCATTAGAAGGTACTAGATTACAATATACATGGTCTGTTTTGCTGTTCTGTATAATAAACATTAAAAGCACTTAACAGTTCAGTTAATTGTGAAAAATGCTGAGAGAGAAAACATATTCATATCTTACCAAAGAAAAGAGCAGCAAGAATAATCCACAGCCAAAGTTCCATCTCTACAACAAGGTTTAAATCAACAGGAGAAACTAGCTGATGTTCAACATTCAGTCTGAGAATTGTTCTCTTCACAGCAGCACTTATTATTGACTGAATGGTTGAACACAGTGCAGAAGTAGTGCACCTCCTACTTGATAATGTCGCCCTCTAGTGGAGGTACAACGTTCAGTACAACAGTGGGGAAAAAAGTCTTGTCACTGTGTCAGCTTGTGTTTTTGTACAGAGACTGTTGGTTTGCTGTCACTGTGGGCCTCACAGCACAGTAGTACAGAGCAGAGTCTGTCACTGCAGCAGAGGAGATCTGAAGAACCATTTTGGTTTTATCCTCACTTACAGAAACGGACAGTCCAGAGTTTGTTTTTTGCATTATTTCTCCTGATTCCAGATGAAAGATGAGGAAATCTGGTGGTTTTCCTGGATATTGTCGATACCAGAAAAAATAATCAGTACCATTTGTTTGATTGGAGTATAACCAGTGTATACAGGGTATCTGTCTTCTCCTTTACACACTGATGAAGAAGAGAACATGCAAAGGTAGGGATTAATCAGTAAGGAGAGCAATCAGTAGTTTAAATAGTTACCTATCCAGAGAGTCAGAATCAGGATGTTAATCAGCCAGTGTTTCATGTCTGCAGTGAGAGGGGAGGAGAGAGAGGAAGAGCATTGATACTCTGATGGATCTGGGCCTTCACATCATTGGTCCTTCCTCTTCATCATCTGTTGAAGATCTCTCAACACTTTGTAATTTACCTGAAGTTTATCAGTGTGTGACTCCCTCTAGTGGATGTTGTGGAGTATTGTGTTGTCTTTGCTCCAAAGGTTTTTGTACAGAGTTTTGGTGTTTCCTGTCACTGTGGGCTGCAGAGCACAGTAGTACACAGCAGAGTCAGACAGCTTAGCTGAGGGGATGTTCATATGGATTTGTTTGTCCTCCACTTTAATCTTCAATCCAGGGATTACATTATTGTTTCCTTCTTGTCCTGAAGCAGAGTGGGAGATGAGGAACTCTGGTGGTTTTCCTGGATATTGTCGATACCAGAAGAAATAATCGCCCAATGACATTTCCAAATATCTGTAGGACAGAGTAACAGAGCTGCCTTCTAAACTGTTCTCTTCTTTCTCTACTGGAGTGAGTTCTTCAAAACTGACACCTAAAGGAAGAGATAACTCTGTTATTTAATGTTGTAAAATACTTAATATATGATTCACATTCAGATGTTATTAGAATAATTTTTTTTCATGCTGCATAATCTAACATACCTGTTAGAATGGAGAGAAACATCAGAGAAAACACACAATGCTGCAGTGACAGCATGTTGAATAAAGGTAATGTTGATGGTTTGTGTATTGAACTCTGTTGAATATAGAAGTTCCTCTCTCTTCTATAGTTCAGTAACAGCTCAGCTCCTCCCTGAGTCTCTCTGTCTCCTCGTAGTTCTGTATTTTCACTTCTCTCAGTTACACTACTAAGGTAAAGTGATTACTAGACTACATCATGTTGAAGTTTATAAGAGTATGACTCCCTCTGGTGGATGTTGTGGAGTATTGTGTTGTCTTTGCTCCAAAGGTTTTTGTACAGAGTTTTGGTGTTTCCTGTCACTGTGGGCCTCAGAGCACAGTAGTACACAGCAGAGTCTGACACTTCAGCTGAGATGATCTTCAGATCAACTTGATTTTTCTCCTTATTCAGTGTAGCATTCAGTCGAGGGTGAGGAGGTGTTGCTTCCACTACTGAAGGCGATGTTGTATCAGTGATCAGGAGAAGGAACTGAGGAGCTGATCCAGGATCCTGTCGATACCACTGGAGATTTTCAGCTTTAACTGAATAGGTACAGGACAGAGTAACACTACGGCCCTCTGATGAAAAGACTTCAGCACTGCTGGCAGTAATATCATCTTCCATCGTGTTACCTAGTGAGGAAAACAACATGTTATATTTACACTTCTGTTCCAAAGTCACATATCTAACATTTGAAAAACATCACACTTATTAGTGATAAAGTGATGACATCTAGATTTGTATTTTTGAAACGTGTAACTTTGAACTCCATCTAAAATCTGAACTGGATCTGTAAAACTTTGAAAATGTCTTTGTATTTCAGGATTTATAATCATAAAGATACATACCTATGAGAGTGAAGCAGAACAGAATTGCAGTGAGTTTTTCCATGTCTGCAGAGGTGAAATGCTGTTTATGAATGTTCAGGATGAATACGTTTTGTGAGTTGTTTGGTCTGATGTTCACAGCTGGAATCAAACAGTTCTCTGTCATGAAGACACCTCTGCAGTCAGTAGGAGGAGACTCAGATGTTGAATTAGTTTCATTTCTTCAAGTCTTCATCATAAACTGTGTTTCATTAATTAAAAGAATCCAGACTGTCTCATAAAATACACTGTAGTTTATCAGTGTGTGACTCCCTCTAGTGGATGTTGAGTATTGGGTTGTCTCTGCTCCAAAGGTTTCTGTACAGAGTTTTAGTGTTTGTAGCACCTAACATCAACATGAGTTGAAACAAAAACATAAAACACTTTTCATCTTTAGTGCTTCAGTTACTGTTATTGTCAACTCTACAAAGAATCTAGAGCAGGGGCCACCAACCTTTTAGAAACTGAGAGCTACTTCATGGGTACTGAGTCATAGGAAGGGTTACCAGTTTGATACGCTCTTCTGAAATAACTAATTTTCTCAGTTTGCCTTTAGTTATATATGATTATTAATGATTAATGATACTCATCTATGTGAAGACACTGATCACGTTAATGATTTCTCATTATCAATAATTATCAACAATGACTTAACAAGGTGGGAAACAGATAACATCAATATTCAATTTTCATTTTTAGAACAGGCCTGAGGGCTACTCATGTGGTCCTTGGGGGCTACCTGGTGCCCGCGGGCACCGTGTTGGTGACCCCTGATCTAGACTGTATTATTACATACTATTCAATGTTTATCAGTGTGTGACTCCCTCTGGTGGATGTTGTTAGAGTATATTTTTGTCGTTTCTCCAAAGGTTTTTGTACAGAGTTTTGGTGTTTCCTGTCACTGTGGGCCTCAGAGCACAGTAGTACACAGCAGAGTCAGATAGCTGAAGCTTCTGGATATTCAAAGGAACTGATGTCTCGTTGATTGTAGCATCAAATCTGTCCTTCTGGAACTCTGGAGCATTTTCTGCTGTGTTTGAAAAACTTTTCAACATGTACTTTGGGTAATCATTTACTTCTTGTTTGTACCAGAATAAAGTTCTCGAATAACTTGTCGAAGTTGTCTCAAATGTACAGTCAAGAGTAACTGTCTCTCCTTCAGTAGTAATGACATCTCCTGTTGGCTGGATCACTCTGTCTTCTCCTTTACACTCTGGGGAAGAAGTGAACATGCAGAGGAAGAGATTAATTTATAAAGATGATTGAGTAAAGGAGAACAATCAGTATTTTAAATAGTTACCTAGCCAGAGAGTCAGAATCAGGATGTTAGTCAGGGTCAGGGTACTAAAGTATAATCTGTTTTTCGTTTTAAACCAAAAACGAAAAAAGGAAAAAACGGGTTGATGTTTCGTTTTTTGTTTCAAACCAAAAACGGAAAAACCAAACTATGAGCTCCGTTTTCTCGTTTTTCCAATGTCCATACAAATTAAAAATTAACTGGAAAACTGCTCGTTTTTCAACTGTTGTTTTTTTGTTATTCATGTTTCTGTTTTAACCCAAGAGCGAGAATACAGGCTCATTTTTATAATGTGTATAATCATTGAAAATCTGATGGAACACAGGTCTCGTTTATAATGTTATTTTGGTCTTACGTGTTAAGTCAAAAGTTGACTAAAACCAATGCGCTCTGGACAGGAAGTAACAATAACATGTCAAAATAAAAGTATGAGAGCTGTAATAACTGCCAGAAGAACAATGTACTTTAGCTTTTGCCTGTAGCTTGTCAGATTAAGCTACAGTTAATTATTTAGGGTTATATAAAGTATTTAATTGAGCAACATTCATTAATAGCCACAAAGGGAGTAAGAATGGATATTGTTTTAAAATAGAAATAGGATTATAATAAGTTTTAAATCACATTTTAAATAAAATCTGTATTCCCCTACATTATGTGTGGCGTTATTGACTACTTTTACTCTAATCTACTCCAGCCAGTAAAAAGAGACAGAAAATATAAGGGCTTTTTTAAATTGCTCTGCAGAATATTGTTTGTGACATGGTTGACCACATTAGCTGCCAATGAACATGTCAATGTGATGAAGAACATAAATTAACAAGTTAATGTGTACTGGAGAGTCTCTCATTCTGGTCTGGTCTCCTCAGGCCCTGCAGACTAGACCAGAGTTCATGGTGAGCATGGTAGACCTCCTCACTGCTGGGCCTGTGCCTGGATCACCCAGCTCATTAGATGTTCACTGATCATACTAAGGCCTTGAAACAGTAGTTGGCCAATATTGGATAATAAAATATAATACATGATAGGTATTGTGGGGTTGAATTACAATAAGGACTGGTCAATGGTAAGCACTGTGGCCTCACAGCAAGAAGCTACTGGGTTGGAACCCTGGTAAGCAATATAAATATGTACTGCCATTGTATTGTTGGAGCAGCAGCAGATGGCACAGAATCATGCAAATGTTTAATGTTACAACCGAGATATCTCTCTCTCTCTCTCTCTCTCTCTCTCTCTCTCTCTCTCTCTCTCTCTCTCTCTCTCTCTCAGAACATACACTTCCACAAAGGCTGGTGCATGTTTATCATATATTGTATGGTGCTGTGGACTCAAGTGGCAAATCTGAATCAGAAAAGTGGCCTACTGTAATATTCTAGCAGTAAACCACAAGTGTGGTCCAGTCTGCAGGGCCTGAGGAGACCAGGATGAGAGAAGCAACATGGCAGCTTCCTCACTAATATGATGAGAGGTTTGCAATGTGGCCCAGTTGTATCTGCAGGAGTTCTTCATCACGCTCAAACTAATGGCAGTTAAGTTGGTCAACCATGTCACATGAATATTCTGCAGAGTTTCAATAAAAAGAAGCCTTTTCATTTAGTTTCTTTTAGGAAGAAACCTCGGACAGACCCAGGCTCTTGGTAGGCGTGTGTGTGTGTGTGTGTGTGTGTGTGTGTCTGTCTGTCTGTCTGTCTGTGTATGTGTGTGTTTATGTGTGTGTGGGTGTGTGTCTTTCTGTCTGTGTGTGTGTGTGTGTGTGTGTGTGTGTGTGTGTGTGTGTGTGCATGCACATACTTGTAAATATGCACGTGTGTCCTGTGTGTTTATCTTCTGTAAAGCTCAATAGTGCCCTGTTGCACTACCAGGTCAAAATGTTCCCGGGAAGACCATAACTGCTATAAAATTGAATAAAACACCCAAAATTTTATGAAAGTTGTGAATATTAATTTACATGCGAAGAGCATGGAAGGGAACAATGCATGTTATTTTTGGTTAATTTGGTTGAAAGTGTTAGATGCCTTTTTACTGGCTGGTGTAAGATTAGAGTAACTAGTCAATAACTGCCACACATAGGCTAATAATAGATGAATGTAGATTTTATGTGATTTTAAAATTATTATTAAATAATTAAATACTTTATATAACCCTAAATAATTAACTGTAGCTTAATCTGACAAGCTACAGGCAAAAGCTAAAGTGCCTCGTTCTTCTGGCAGTTATTACAGCTCTCATACTTTTATTTTGACATGTTATTGTTACTTCCTGTCCAGAGCGCATTGGTTTTAGTCAACTTTTGACTTAACACGTAAGACCAAAATAACATTATAAACGAGACCTGTGTTCCATCAGATTTTCAATGATTATGCACATTATAAAAATGAGCCCGTATTCTCGCTCTTGGGTTAAAACAGAAACATGAATAACAAAAAAACAACAGTTGAAAAACGAGCAGTTTTCCAGTTAATTTTTAATTTGTATTGAGATTGGAAAAACGGGAAAATGGAGCTCATATTTTCTCTTTTTCGTTTTTGGTTTGAAACGAAAAACGAAATATCGACCCGTTTTTTCGTTTTTGGTTTAAAACGAAAAACGGATTACACTTTAGTACCCTGACCTCAGCTAGAGCGGGTAACGCCAGCTCTGCAGACGGACCAGAGTCAGTCGGCACCGGGGAGCGAACCACGGGGACCGAGGTCACTGTGGCTGCCGCTGTTGCCTTGGAAATGACAACATCCGGTCTCTGAATATGAAAATAACAGGCTTTTTTCATTTCTATTTTCGAGTGATTTTATTTTTGTTATATGAAATAGAAAATAAAAATCAGAGCATATTTTTAATTTCTCCCATCCCCTTTTGACCATGAAAAGGAAAAAAATGCCTTGTATTTCAATTTCAAATTTTGTATTTTAAAACAAAAATCAAATAAGCATTCGTTTTTTGTTTTTAATACTGTTTATGAAATGAAAATCGAATGAATGAAAAAGTACACGGACCGTACATGGACCGGATACATATACTTTACAGTGTTATTCCCCTTATATATAATATAACTGTGGACATGTATGCAATGAGCTACTCAGATTACTTTTACACTTAGCTAGCTGTTAAGCTTACCTCGATTTATGTAAGCTAACTTTGTTAGCAGCAGTAGCGGCCAGGTTGCCGATGCAGGTGGGTGTATACAGCATTCACAGCATCAGTGCTCCTTCACTCCTCCCCAGCTCCTCCCTCTCATCTAAAAATCCTCACATCCGTTTTTAATGCAATCAAGATGGCAGCACCCGTAAAGGCAAACTCGACGACTCCGAGCAGCTCTGCACAAACCAATGGGTGACGTCACACACACTCTGTCACACTAGCAGCTGGAACCACAGGGACTCTGTTTAAACTGGAAATATCAGAATCCATCTGATATGAAGCTGTGGTTTGAATACCACTTCCCTCCTCTTTGAAGAGTAGTCAGATATCTGTGTTCAGGTTTTTGTACAGCCTCTTCTACACTTTGTATCACTGTGTTTCTAGAGCACAGTAGTAGAGACCTGTGTCTGCCAGGGTTAGTCTCTTTATGGTCAGTTCAGTTTTTTTCTCTGTTGTTATGGATTCATATCTTATCTTATCTGGGATATATTCACCACTACTAGCTCCTTTCCAGAGTATAAACTGAGGTGCCTGAAGGTCAGAAAATGTCTGTACCAGTAAAGGTCAGGATTGTTGATCGTTGTCTCATATTTACATCTGAGTGAGGTAGATTCTCCTTCTCTTTTACTGACTGCATTCCTTACAGGATAGATTTTGTCTCCAGCTATTACTCCTGGAAAAAAGGAGAAAATGAAGTCATTAGACTAACATTGTTCATGAGGCTGAGAGCAGAAGACAGTGAAAAATGTTAACTGTATATTGTTATTCTGGACAGAAACAGTTCAACTCTTCAGAGATTTCAGCTCTAAAATGCAGTTTATATAAATCTTCAGAAAATAATAAAACCATGATGTTCTTTGTATCTTACCAAAGAAAAGAGCAGCAAGAATAATCCACAGCCAATGTTTCATCTCTACAACAAGGTTTAAATCAACAGGAGAAACTAGCTGATGTTCAACATTCAGTCTGAGAATTGTTCTCTTCACAGCAGCACTTATTATTGACTGAATGGTTGAACACAGTGCAGAAGTAGTGCACCGCCTACTTGATAATGTTGCCCTCTAGTGGATGTACAACGTTTATTACAGCAGTGTAGAAAAAAAGTCTTCCAGCAGCTTGTCAGTGTGTCAGCTTGTGTTTTTGTTCAGAGACTGTGGGTTTGCTGTCACTGTGGGCCTCACAGCACAGTAGTACAGAGCAGAGTCTGTCACTGCAGCAGAGGAGATCTGAAGAATAATTTTGGATTTATCATCACTCACTGAAACAGACAGTCCAGAGTTTGTTCCATTTTGCGTTCCAGAGTGAAAGATGAGGAACTCTGGTGGTTTTCCTGGATATTGTCGATACCAGAAGAAATAATCATTATATTCAGCTTGTCTGGAGTATCTGTAGGACAGAGTAACAGAGCTGTCTTCTAAACTGTTCTCTTCTTTCTGGACTGGAGTGAGTTCTTCACAGCTGACACCTAAAGGAAGAGACAACTGTTAGTTAATTTTGTATGAGACTTTTCCAATAACATCTGAATGATACACATTCAGATGTTATTGGAATATAACTTTTTCATGCTGCATAATCTAACTTACCTGTTAGAATGGAAAGAAACATCAGAGAAAGCATACAATGCTGCAGTGACAGCATGTTGAATAAAGGTAATGTTGATGGTTTGTGTATTGATCTCTGTTGAATATAGAAGTTCCTCTCTCTTCTATAGTTCAGTAACAGCTCAGCTCCTCCCTGAGTCTCTCCGTCTCCTTGTAGCTCTGTATTTTCACTTCTCATAGTTACACATCTAAGGTAAAGTTATTCTAGACCAGGAGTGGCCAACCAGTTAGGTATAAAGAGCCACAAAAAAAAACGCACCATAGCAAAAAGCCACACAACACATGCACGTCCACACTACAACAGCAACAGTGTCTTCCAGATCTGATGACAGTCATAATACATAGCAGTTTTCATAGTTTTTTCTCACTTAGATTGACTCAGTGAGAAACCTGACAGTCTTTGTTATCCACAATCCTTTTTAGGTCTTGCTTGAACTCGGTTGTGGCCACTCGAAGCAACTCTCTCACTCATTTGTCACTAAAGGGGCTTTCAAACAATCGGATTCAGCAGTGAACGGGTTAACGAGGAAGGTGATCTGTGGCTGCTGTTTTTCCTCAGGTTGCAGAATCTGTCCTCAAAACTCTGCTGCATTATTTTCCATTTTAAAATAATTGGCAAATGTATTGGCAGATGCATTCAAATGTGTTTTTTTTTACTTATCTGA